>NC_043980.1:32568682-32578682 GCF_902150065.1 Myripristis murdjan
GACAAGAAAAGTGATAATGTGCAAATTTTTGTTCATATTTAACTTATTTCATTCATATTTATGTTATTTATTTTAATTTTAGTTTTATTATGTATTGACCATAATAAATATGGTATAAATGGTCTGTATTTGTCATGTAATTTGTCTTAAATGTAATAATATTTTGAATGAAAAAAATTGTCAGTATGAAATTATCAGTATCGGTATCGGTATCGATGAAAATGCAAGAAAAAGTATTGGTATTGTATCGAATCCTAAAAGTGTGGTATCGCTCATCCCTAACGGCCATGCTGGCTTCAAACTCCTCCCACTCCTTTCCCTACTGTCTAAAAGAAGCACTCTCCCCTCCCCTTCCCATTCCTGGACATTCACAGAGCTGAAATCCATGAGGTGAGTGTGTGTAACAACTGATGCAAGTGGTGGCACTAAGCTGAAAAAGCCCTGGCTTGAGTCAAAAAGGAAACATAATTAGAAAAATAACAAAACACACCACAGCTATTAACCTGCAGGCGAAGAGCCTGGCAAAGCTTGTCCTCAACTCATACTGTTGTGATGTGTATTTTTGGAAGAGGAGAGGGACAGGGTTTTAAGAGGATTCGGGGACAGCAAAAACATGGAACATGGGTTACAATGAATGAGAGCTGATGTGCTCAACTAGACAGATGCTGCCTGTAGTGGATCTCATGTATGGTGACAATGTTGGCTATTCATACTGTGGACATAAATCCTAAAGCACCAAAACATATATGTTTCATACAGTACACAACACACAAGACAGTTTCGCACCATAATGTTCGTTAACTTGGCCGTTAAATAAACAAATAAACAAATAAACAAGGCTATGGTAAAGTAAAGTATGCAACCAAGATAGGACCCATTGAGAGGGATAGGACCTGTTGATATTGAGAGGGGTGTAGTTCCTTCCATGCTTTTTCCCCAAGTCCACTATCAGCTCCTTTGTCTTGCTGACATTCAGGAGAAGGCTGTTGTCCTGACAGCAGCGGGCCAGGTCGTCTACTTCCTTCAGGTAGGCCTTTCCAGTGTTATCTGTGGTCAGGCCCACCATAGCTGTGTCATGACGACATGGAAATCCCACTTTATAAAACACTATACCTCTGCTGTTTGAACTTTGACAAGACAGCGACTCAGCTATTAAGAAAACACTGACACTTTGGAATTTGGATAAATCATGTCCCACTAAAAAAAATGCTATTTCTGTTGGAAATTTACAACATTTTAATGAATAAAAAGAATCAAGGGTATAATCAGGGGGTCCTTTGCACATGCTTTTATAGGTTTATTTTTAATTTTTATTAATTTAATGATTATATGCTGGCCCATGGCCTGGATAACCAGTTGTCCTCGGACAGGAGATAATCATTTCAACTTGATTAAAAAAAACAAAAAGTAATAATTTCATTGAATAATATATTTACCGCATGAAAGAGTACATCATAATATGTATTAAAAACTACAAACAATGAGATTTGAGCAATATTTACTATTATTTTGTGGTTGCTCAAAATGTGTCCCACATATTCATTCACCACGGTCAGATATTTATTAAAAAAAAAAAAACAAACAAAAAAAAAAACAACAAAAAAAAAACCTCTACAACTACAAGGTCAATTGCATTCCTGAGGACCCCTTTTCAGACCTTCGGCTCTACTGCATGCTTCAAGACCACTCAGGCTCCTGGAAGTTTTCTATTTTCTCTTAAATCTCTTCATATTTTTGGACACTGCTACTGTCACAACCATAACATGTCAACACCGTCAATTTTGTATAAAAAATATTAGATTAGATTATGGAATAAATGTATACTTTTTAAGAAGAGGTCTGATGTAGGTAGCAACAGGGGGAAAACAAGATGGCTAATGTGAACAACTCATGCTTATTATGTGAAAGAGCAGGTTTTTGTCACCACTGTCAGACGCCACCACCGTCAGACGTCACCACCATCAGTTCTAAAGTTACCACCGTCAGAGGCAGTTATATTTGTTTTAAATGAATATGCTTACAATATGTTTCTTTGGTGCTGTTGAATTATTAAAGTATTAGTCTCTTTTAATACAAAAATACGTTTTTTAAATAAAAAAATATTATGGTGATGGTGTTGATAAAAACAAAGTAATAACTGGTAAAATGCCTTTATGAAAAAAAAAATACAAAAGGAGGAGGTTGCACCGGTACATTGCTGAACAGCCAAGACCTTGGCCTATAATGATATACCTTCAGATTTTGTAATTTAACTCATTTTTTTTTTTTTTTTTTCAAAATTAAAACCTGTTTTATCCAAATTCCCAAGAATCAGTGAAAACACTTAACATAATGCAGACTAGTGTTTTTTGCCCATTTGCACATTACTTGTCCTTACTGTTTGCAAAACATCAGGAGTGTGTCCAACAGCAGGAGCTCCTCCCCCACTTCCAGCCAAACAATGCTAACATTAGCCACATGCATGTTTGAGATATACAATCAACTATGAGAGAGTGGTCAAGAGAGAGCAGCGGTGGTCAAGTGAGCTAGAGAGTGAATGAAAACAGGGAGCAGCTGTAGTGAGAATAAACATTATTCAAAGGTTTGGAATCACGAGGACCATGAGAGGACCTCGACCATACAGTCATAATGATGCACTAAAAATATGAAGTTAATATGCGGAGTTGTATGCAAGATTAGCTGCAGACACAGACATGTATACACAGAAACACACACACACACACACACACACACACACTCAACCAAACACAACATCCCCTCCAGGCTGCGGCCTAGTGGAGATAACTACACATAATTTTGACACCTGGCTGGGGCACTACCTTGTGAAATAAAGCATAAATGGAGGCGTGGAGAACCCATTCAAAACAATGACAAGAGCAAAGAATTTTCAATAGTCTGTACTAACTAGGGCTCATGTGCTTCTCAATGACGTATTGTCTTCCTTCTTTATACATTCCTTGCACCAGTCTAGCAGCTGAAGTGATGAGAATCTAATTACATACAATTTAGCTGCTACAGACCATGCAATTAAGACAGTCCACATCCCACCATATTGAGCTGGTGCCAACTGAAGACACATGTTACCTGCCACAAAAAAGCAGGTGCAATGTACTTGGGGGTTTGGGGGTGGTAGGCTGTACATTTTTTGCTCCTCAAAATGACATGTTTTGATAGAGACGGATAAAGCTGTTTGCATATTAAAAATTGGGACACATGCTGGGAACAACATTCAATCATGACATGGGTGTGTGGTTACGTGCATGCATTTGCGTGTGTGTGTGTGTGTGTGTGTGTGTGTAAAAGTCAGTATGTGTTTGCATGTGTTTTCTCTATGATTGACATGCAAAAAGCCGATGGTTATCCGCTTGATAATTACTGTTTAGAGTGGGGGAATGTTCTGTTCTTTTGAGTGTGCGGCAGCATTAGAGAAGCATGAACTCTAGTTTACCTTCCTTTCTCTCCATCTCACTGTTTCTCCTCTTTTCTTCTCATCTCTCTCTCTTCTGGTTCCACCCCTTTCTCTTACACATCTGAAGCCCTCTCTTGGCTGGTAATACTGTATATTCTCCATGCCTCATGGCTGTTGTCAGGTCTATTCAAGTAACGTTTGTACATAATGTTTTCAGTGTGAAACTAAATTTTATTAAAGTATAACTAAATTGTTCCTGAATATGTGATTGTCAAAACTGTCTGCCACTCCTTGTATGTTGCAAACAAAACATTTTAGCCCTCTTGCAGAATCATAATGCTCCCATGAAAACAGTATTTACATGTGTGCTGACAGTATGGATACGATCTTTAGAAGCTTTGTACATTTCTTCCAACATCATTCTATCTTCCTCTCGCCTGTATCTTTGCTCCCTCTGGCTCTTCCTTCTCTCCCTCCTATGTTTTCCTCATTTTATCTCCCCTGTCATACTTTTCACCCCCTCCTTCCCACTTCCAATTTCTCACACACTCCTCTCTTTTCATTCCATCTCCCATGCCACCTATACTCTCTAATCCCTCTCCCCTCAGATGCTTTCCTTCTATCACTTCTCCACCTGCCACGCTCTTCATCACCCCACCTCTGCCCCAAACACCCATAAAACTATACCAATCCTCACCTCCCCTCCCCCATCTCTCTCAGGGCCAGGCTGGCAGAAGCAGAGCCTTGTGCAGATGGCTTGTTTGGAGCCTGTGGCATGGAAGTGGTGAGAGATGCCACTGTTAGTGGGCTGGCAGAGGGGTTAGGGTGGGGCTGAGAGTGTATATAACAGTAAACATTTAAACATTACAGCAGACTGAATGCTTATGGATACAGATACACACACAAGCACATAACTAATTTGTGGATGTTACCAGGTGGTGGGAGGAGCAGCTTCATAAGAGCGTTTTTTTTTTTTGTTTTTTTTTTGTGGAACATTTTTTGCAGCGCACAGTGTTTGGGGAAATTATGGTATATGCTGTCAGGACTTTACAGTGCTCTAAGAGATGCACATATGGGAATACAATGTGCACGCATACACCAGTATGGCATCAACCACCTCAAGGTTGGTTTGCTGTACATATCTGAGAGTGGCTCAGTGATTTGTTAACTATAGTGGTAAATTCTGACAGTAAGTCAGGGCATGAGGTATTTTTGATTTTTAGCTGTTCTAACTATTACTTATAGTTACAGCAACACTTTGCCACTGTACCAGGGCACTGTGGTGTTAAAAGTGGTGTTAAATGAGTCCTATTTTGGCTTCTCATCAACATTTGTCTGTCAGAAATATTTGGTGCATAG
The DNA here is from genome assembly GCF_902150065.1 of Myripristis murdjan. NCBI lineage: Eukaryota > Metazoa > Chordata > Actinopteri > Holocentriformes > Holocentridae > Myripristis > Myripristis murdjan. Next base: position 32,573,451 of record NC_043980.1, read on the forward strand.
GTGTATACAGAATATGCTTTGGTAGCTTATCCCTTGTCTAGACTGCAAGTGTTGTATGAGCAGAACATTTAGCGGAGCAACAGCAACAGTGAGCGCAGCGTCTGTGTGTCTAAACAGGGCAGGTCCAGGTGCAGTGTTGAGCATAGGTCACCCACGTTCTAGAAGCACCGAGTCCAATACACAATAACTGTAGTTATGCATGTAAAATGGATGGAAATAGACTTCAAGCATAAAAAACGCTTCAGGTCGTGGTTATGCCCATGAGACACAGCTGAGACATGAGCCTGCGTGGAGCCTGACAGTTGCATAGATTAAAATGAGAGCGTATCTGTTGCAAGTAATGGGCAAGTAAAAAACATGTCTGATACACTTACACTCTAGACCAGACATTAGAAACCGAGGCTAACTAACCCCAATTCACTCCCATTCATGTTCAAAACATGAAAAAACTTCTCTGCTAAACTTATAATGCTTTCTCAGACCACTTATTTATTGTACTTGTCCTTAACAAAACAAGGCTTTTAGTCAGACTGTGGATGAAGGAAAGCACTCATTTTAACAGTACCAGTGACTCAAAAGCTGACACAAAGTTAATTCAAATGCCACGGATAAAAATGGCTTTATGTCTCTTTGACTAAAAGTAGAAGAGATGCGAGACCAATTGTACAGGCGCTGGGGTGACACAGTCAGAACTATTGCACTGCTGACCAGCCACTGTGCTTCCTGTTAGCACTGTCACCCTCAGTGTATCCTCCATGAAGCTGCTCTCTGCAGCTGACACCAATGAGGCTGCTCTGAGCAGCTGACACCCATGATGTTTTTCTCTGCAGGTGACAGCTGTACTCTTTGCCTGCTTGACCTTGTCCAACTATATCAGCAACAAGGTTTATGAGTATATCTGTCTTGTTTTATTCAAGAGTTTGTGGAGGACTTCTTGTGAGCCACGAAGAGGAGAAGTGTATTTAGTATCTCAGTCTGATACTGTAAAAATGTGTCTTGGCAGGTAGTCATGGTCTACACATGATGTAGCTTTACAGTCATCTGCTCATTGTGCATTGTAAGGTTGTAAAACACAAACAACTTATTCCTTGTTGGATAATATAATATTAAACACAATAGGACACGGTAAGAAGCTCGTCCACAGCTAGTCCAGCCTCCACTTGACAACCAAGTTCAACAGCTTAACTGAAGTCGATGTCTGCTCTCTTAAAGTAGGAGTACACAATTACCAGAAAATGAATGAAATAGCCTATATTCTTTTCAACTTAAATGGTCAAATTTAATGGAGAATGTACTTATCAAGTATGATTGGTGTACTTCATATTCTAAATCCAAACATCATAACCAAAACATTCATCTTTGAGGAATAGTAAAAGAAAACTGAGAAAAATTACAAGCTAATGCTTGCCTCATACAAACCCAGTCCCTAATTGCTCTAGACATAGAAACAATTATCAACCAACATAAAACAAAGAGCCATGGGATAATTAAAGTCTCACAAACAATTTTGTGTGTTGATGATGTCAGAGGTCACTTGTACTTGACATACCGTCAGAGTGCAGTCTTTACCACTGCCTCATACTGTTTCTGAGAAAAGGCAGACCTTGATTATGGGTCTACACATGGGTCTTTACAAGAACCTGGCTGGAGTCTGCGTTCATCTGGCACTGACAGGGCCTTTGACCCATGCCTTTCTTGGTGTGGTCTCATCCATAAACAAGACAATGTCCCCAGGCACAAAGTTTCGACCACATCTGGTGTCCTTGGAGCTCAGGTAAATATGCTCTCATCTAATGTTTCCAAAAGAGGTCTGCTATAAATTACACCTGCCTCCACCTTTGGCATGCATATAGTTCCTCTTTCTGGAAAAAACCTGGAGGCAGAGATGGCTTAGTCATTAGGAGGTGATTTGAGGTGAGTGCTACAAGGTTGTTCAGGTAACTGGAGGATGTGGTAATCGGTTGACTGTTAATGATGGCCTCAGCTTTGCAAAGACATATCTGAAGGGGCTCTCTGTTCAGAGTCTGTGTCTTTAGAATGATATAAAGGATTTCTCTGATGGGCATAATTAAATGGTCCCATACTGCTCCATGGTGAAAGGCAGTTTGGGGATTGAAAATCCACTTAAAAATCCACTTCTGCCCCAATAAAATTTGTCCTGTTATCAGAACACAGCTCCACAACCTGACCTCTTCTTGTAATTAACTGGCTTTAATGACAGAGTCCATGCACAGGTGTGCTGCTACTTCTAAAAGGACAGCTTGAATGGCTAAGCACGTGAAGATGACACCATATCTCCTCCATGCTTGAGTTCAAAAGGACCAAAACAGTCCAATCCAGTTCTTGTAAAGTTTGGTTCATCTGGTAAGACTCTGTCCTGTGGTAGATCTGTTGTCCACTAGCACCATGTAGTGGCCGACACACAAGGGACTTGGACAGGACTATAACTCAGTATTTTAGACGCAACTTGGATAGAACATGGTTGCGCCCACTCTGACCTACTTCTTTGTGGACTTCCTGAAGGATGATAACCGAAGGTCCTTAGCGGCATTGTCAGGGTGTTTGTATCCTTCCAGCATGGCTGATCAACTGAGCTTTCCTCCAACTCTAAGAATTCCATTTTGAAGAACTGGGTTGAGTGGTTGTATGTGTAGCTGCTCGTTTTGACACACTTACCCTTTTGTGTTGATATCATCTTGGAATTTCTTTCTGACAGTGGCAAATAATACACAGTTCAGCTTCTTTCAGATCAATCACTGTGAGGATTATTTGCTGAGTCTTGTTTTCTAGCTCACTATACTTTTGTGAAGCGTCTGTCTTTGTTGATCCTCATCGACATCAGGCAGTGCAATGTCTGCAATGTCTATACTCTGCTCCTTTCCCTTCTTAGCCAGGCACATCATTGTGTCCCTTACCTTAACGATCCATGCCACCGCTTTCTTAACCCTCCTGTTATGTTCATATTTACGAACAGCTTTTATGTTTGGGGTCAATTTGACCCCAGCAATTTAAACCTCCACAAAATTATTATAACTGAAATTGTTACCAAAGTTTATGTCATGTGCTTTGTGTTTCTTTGTTGACAACCTAAATAGCCCTTAAATAAAACATAACCCCCCCCCCCACCCCCACTTACACATCCAGTATTCCTATTACGCGACGACGGAAAAAAATGCAAATCACCATAAAATCTCACTAATTGACCTAAAAATTAATTTTTGGTGTTTTAATGGCTTTGTATTATTTCTAAGTACAGATTTTTTGAACCAATGCGTTACAAAGTGTGTACAGGACATTGAAAACATATCATTATGTGAATTTCATGTTTACCCGGTAGTACCCATTACATTAGGAAAATTCATTAAATATGAAGCAAAAAAAAAAAAAAAAAAAAATAAAAAAAAAAAAAAAAAAAATACATATATATATATATATATATATATATATATATATATATATATATATATGTTAATCATTTATTTAGAGACGTTAAACATTGGCTGGGGTCAAATTGACCCCAAACATAATAGGAGGGTTAAGGTGTGTCCATGAGGAGTAGTACTTTATCAGTATTGTGTGCATGAAAGGTGTTATATAAATAAAGTTCATTCATTCATTAATTCATTTAATAGCTGCATTAAATCTATCTTGTCTTCAAATGCAAGATCATTGATTATGTCATTTTTTCTTGATCTCAGACTCTGCTGTGGTGAGGTCTTCCAGGAGATCAGGGTTATCTGGCCAGCTGTAAGTGGCTTTGTGTGACAGTCTGGTTCAAAGATCCAGCTTTGGTTCTGCACAAAGGAGTCCTCCTTCTGCTCTCTTGATGCATAATCAGCAGGATTAAAGTGTGTGCTGATATGCCTCCATAGAGATACTGTAGACACTTTCCAGTCTCTATTGCCTATGATTCCACAAACTGCAGCTGCAGTTCTACACTCAGCATCCTGTCCATGCACACTGCCATAGTCACCAGTGTTAATTCCAGGCATGGGATGGTGCTGGACTTGACTGGGGCAACCCTTGCCTTTCCCATGATGACTTGTACATTTGTTGGAAAATGCTTTGCACAGCCAAACACTATTAGGGTTCTCGTAGTATCTGAGGCCTTGTCTTGGATGCATTTCCCCAAACAAAATCTCATGTTAATAACAGCAGACAATGTTGGAATATAAAACAATAAGATGCTTAAAAAGATGTTTTGTATATATGGTGTACTTTGCATAAACTCTGAATTATATACTGTATGCTAAGTTTGCTAATATTAATGAATATTAATGAACATGAAGATTTTAGATGAAGCTCTTTAAAAGCTAGGTACAGGTTTTAAATCTGTTCCTGCTTCCTGTGCCTCCGCATGGTTATAATGCAGAACAGATGGTCAGAAGACAAAATGTGCAGACAGATGTGGGTGGTGGTCCAGGCATACTGTAGAGTGACAGCCTTATCATCTGTTGTGCTGTGAAGGCCCATTAAGTGAGTTACACACAATGATGTGAGCACAATACTACACCTCTATGTCTTGTTTTCTCTTATAGTGAGCAGGCATACATTGCAATACGTGCATACACTGCATATCTACCACAGCCCAGTGTGGGTACATTTCCACAAAGTGACTTTAGAAAACTGTTTTCACAAAGAAAAACTAAAGCAGCAGTCTTCCTAGACAAGGACAAACAAGTTAAGATCTATGTGCATATTTGATATCCTGAAAGCAAGTGAAGCTAAGTTACAAATGTTATAAACACAACACAAAACAAAGTTTTGTGTTTCACATGAAAAAGGAAATGCCTCCAGCTCATTCACTGTACTCAGACACATTGTAATGAGAACAATATTGTCTTAGATTGTCTGTTGAAGATTAAGCAAAACATAAAAACTTGGAGATTGTATGCAATCTCCACCAACGCAGATGAGTTCTTCCACTTGGTGTTGACATCATTACTGTCACTTATATAATTTAAGTTAATTTGATTTCTGGCAAACATATCATGAGGATTTAGAATAAAGTCTGTTTCTCTGTTTCACAAAACCAAATCAGCACCACAATCTTACCGTTTTTTTTCCTTGGTGCAAAGCTACCCGTCCACCCAATTATAGGGTTAGGGTTAGGGTTAGGGTTAAACACATTTTTTTGTTCACATAGTGGGGTGGTACATAAAAGGGGGAAAAAAAAAAAAAAAAAAAAAAAAAACTATGTAAATGAACACACACACACACACACACACACAC
>NC_043980.1:32883682-32976182 GCF_902150065.1 Myripristis murdjan
TCAAACATTTCATTGAAAAAGGAGATTGTAGAGATAGCTACTTTGTTTATTTTTGTATTCTAATTTTCGACCTGAAAGATGTTGAATATCAGCACAACATATTGGCTACTGGCAGATTTAGTTACAAAAAAAAAAAAAAAAAAAAAAAAAAAAAAACCATCAGTATCCGTATTCTAAAAAATATATCGGTTGAAGCCTCAAGTAGACAGAGAGGAAGCAGCAAAAGTACAGGGAATTTGTGTGTTGCACTGGTGAAGTCATGGTGGTAAAACTGTTCCAAATGCCTACAATAAGTGTATGGAAGTTTGTGAAATGCAATGTGATGGTAGCTCTTTCATTTATGGCTGTGAGCATACATGCATTGCGAGTGTGTGTGTGTGTGTGTGCGTGTGTGCATGCATTCTCATTTGTTGTCTGTCTTTGCTTGAGTGCACGTGCATGTTTATGAACGCTCTGTTTGGCATATGCCATTTCTGTAACAAGTTGACTGTTGCCTCTCCTCAGACGTTCATTGTTTATTATCATCAGCGGGCCTCAGTTCAGTGTGTATTCCACCATATGTTTTCACAGTATTTCATTTACTTTGATTCAAACAAATGTGTTCTCCACTTCTTCGCCCTGAAATGCATTCCCTCCGATTGCGCTCTCACTCTCCCTCAGTCTCAGTCTTGCTGTACATCTGCCTTTCCTCCTGAAGAAGGCTGCATCTTTTCAGATATCAAGGGGGAAAAAACATGTCTGAAAACACATGCATGTATGCGTACACACAGAGGTGCACATACAGGCGCAACTGGATTCATGATCATGCGCATATTAGCTACAAATTGGACATGGAAGCACACACACATACACACGTGCACGCACACATACGCACTTTGATCTTCACACTCCCTCCCCTCTGCATGCACACCTTGACAACAACCGGCGAGACAAATTGCTGCGGGAGCTGCCTCCATGTCTCCAAACAGCCAGTCATACCTATCCGTCTGAGCCTTGACACACAACAATGTAAAAATAACGCAGTTGCTCTTAAAAAGGCACTAGGGGAAAAAGGAGACAAGACAGCCAAAAGCACTCCTGTTTATTTCTAATGGGACTCCCACACAAGCCTGGAAAGGGGATATTTGTCACCAATCCACAGGGAGAAAACATTTCAATTGACTGCTATGATTGGCTGCCAAGAACTAAAAACTAACGGTGAAGCTAAATTACTATCTAAATAAAAAGTTGTGGCCTGGCAAGATTACAGAGGATACGAGTCAATGGATGTAGGAAGGCTTTGAGAGGAGGCGATGATGTAGCTGTTATGTTTCCACCATGCATTATGTGCCAACACAAAGGTTTGTTTATGTATACTGACAGAAGGCAAACACCACAATGAAGCACGTGCACATGCCTGCATGCACATGTACAATGTGCGTGTGTGTGCGTGTGTGTGTACATGTAGCTCAGTGGAAGGAAGGCCATATGGAAACACGGTAGAAGCTTTTTGCACCTCTTTGCACCTCCTGGACATTCCACTGCTTCATTTGCCGTAGGGAGGAAGGAAAGGAATGAGAAAGTGGAGAGGAGGTATAGAGAACGGGTAAAGAACTCTAAATGGCTTTCCGAGGCATGCTGTGTGTAAGGGCGGTTCAAGGACGTGCAAGATATTGGGAGGTGGGGTCATGGCAATTCTGAGCACAGTGGAAAATAAACACCACTGTAATGCGGGCATGTTGTATCGTAGCACCAAAGCAAAGGCTAATCCGGAGTACGGCCTTGCAGTGTTTTTGCGAGATGATGCATTTGTGCTGCACGGCGCTGTCTGTCACAACACTGCACTGCTAACTGAGCAGTAGCAACAATATGAATTTTTAATACGACCATTCATGCTAGAGCCTGCTTCAGTGCAATCTCAGAATAGAACGAATGTCTTTGCTTACCTACCTTCCTGATGTACGGGAGAGTATGTCAGTATGTGTGTGTGGAGTGAGGGGGTTGACTTTAGAAACACATATGTGGTGTGTCTTTCTTCAAGCCACCTTTTGTTACCTACAGTGGATCCAGCATGCTAAACAAGCCCTTCGCTGGTGTCTGACAACTTTCTAAATGAAGCTCATTATGTCCTCATTGATTTTTCATATTCCTTCTCACCGGTAAATACCCCCAAGGTGCTCCTCTTACACTCTACACCCCCTTCGCACACAGCCCTCCCACCCCACCCCACACTTCTTTCTCTCTCTGTAGTACCTGCGCAATCCATCCATCGCGTCTCCTCTGTTTTATCAGCCGTTCCCAGAGCAGCGGCAAACAGCAGAACACTTAAGGGAGCTGAACGGTTTCCAATTAGCAAAACAAATACCTCCGCTCACTCTCGCACTGTCACATGGTGCCTCAGAGAGCCTGGGCGGCCATTACAGACAATTAGAATTTAATAAGCCCAATATGCTCACTGTACTAATGGAGAGGGAGGAAGGGAGCGAGAAGAGAGGGAGATGTACCCTCATCATCTCACTCTCTCTCCCCGGATTGCTCGGTATCTCTCATTGCTCTAAATCCTCATAGTTGTCCTGGCAGCTCGTTCTTATTTGAATAGTGTCGGGGCTCTCTGGGCTAATCTCAATCGCTAAACACCCCTCTCTCTCTCTCTCTCTCTCTCTCTCTCTCTCTCTCTCTCTCTCTGTCTCTCTCTCTCTGTCTCAATTTTATCATTTTCTCACCGCCTGTTTTCTTCTGGTGGTATTTCTACCTTACGCCCTGTATCCCCCATTTATCCCCATCTCCCTTCCATGCCCTTTCTTCCTCCTCACACTTATTTCTCTCTATCCCATGGTGTCTATATTCATTCATTTCTCTCCTCCTCCTCCTCCATCTCTCTCTCTTCTTCTCGGTTTTGCCTGTCCCACGCCTTCGCGCCCTCTCCATTTTTACCCTCATTTCTCACCTCCCTTGTCCACCCCCCCCACCCCTTTCCCAATTCCACGCCATCTCTCTTGCACATATTCAGCTTTTCTTTTGGCCATTTCATCCCATTTGTTTTTCATCTCTCTCTCTGTCTGTGCTCTCGTTCCCCTCTGTGACTCACTGCTCTTCCCCGCTTTTCTCGTGCTCTATCTCCGTCTCTTCTCTGTTTCCCTCTCTGATACTCCGTCACCCCTTTTTCATTCCTTGCCCTCTCATCCCCCCACCCCCAACCACCACCACCACACACACACACACACACACACACACACACACTGAGGCACAAACCCACCCCTCCTCTTCCTGCCCCTGTTCCTCTTCTCCCTGCTTCGACCTGCTATCTCTGCTCGTTCTCGGTTTCTCCTCTCGCTCTCACTCTCTGGTTCCTCTGTGTCGTAAGGCCTTATGAAATGAGGTGATACAAATGGCATTTTATGGGGCTGTGCAGCACAACCAGGCCGCACACGGCAGGCAATCATAAAAGCCATTGTCTGCCGTGTGTGCCACTTTTAATGTGTTCCATTTGATTTAATGCCAGTGATAGGTAGGGCAGGGTGGGAGGTGAGGTCTAGGAGGTGAGGATGAGAGGAAAGGCAGAGGTAAGGATAGAGGTAAAGGGGATAAAGAGAAGAGGGATAGAGAGAATAAAAGGGAGAACAGAAAAAAAAACAGAGAGAGAAAGAGAGAATGAAAATCTAGGTCGAAGCTGCAGTCCTCACTTCTGGTTTGAAATAATAAGGGACAGCCGGGCTGATATCTAATTTCTAGGAAAGAAATGCCATTTAGAGTCCAAATGAAAATGGAATGCATGGAGGGGAGCAAGCTGAGGTAGAACAGGAGACGAAGAAGACGGGGAGAGTGAAATATTAAAAAATAAATGCAATATCCAATGCACAAAGTGATTACATTGCCAGAGGGTGGCAGAGGTGTGAGGATTCTGATGGCTTTTTTTGTGCTTGTAAAGCCGTTCATTTAAAAGAACAGGCGTATTTACATCCAGACGGGGACCTTGTACGCATTACTTATACCCCCTTCCACCCCAGCCTCAGTCTGTGAGAGATATGTGAGGATGGTAATTGCAAAAATCTGCCATTAGAGTGAAAGATTGGATACATGATTCAAATTTCAGCCACTTTCAGCCAGTTTTCAAAGTCCATTCCTGTCATTACGCTTGGAGGGCGGGGGGTTGGGAGGTGCTGCTGTTAGCAGTAGATTGCGGGACCCCAGTGGCTCAATTACACCCACTTGGATGAATAGTCAAAGACGGGCAAATTTGTTGCAAGATGGATCTCACGCAAAGATAAAAATGAGCCTGATCGAACCTCTATGCTTAATACCGGATTTTGAATAATGCATCTGATTCATACGACTGGCCTCAATAAATAAGTTTGGTAAGGTAAGCCAAGCAAACACACACACACACCAATCTGGTTGCCATTGCACATATTTGGCCTGATGCTCTTTTTCTTCCTTTTCTCCTTCCTCTTCTTCTACTTCTTCTTCTCCCAGTATATTATTATTCAGCTAGGTTTGACAAAGACGTTAACATGCTTTAAGTGTTCATAATACTCTATATCTGTGTTATCACCTGTTGTTAATATAGCTTAATATAGCCATTAATATGCCTTATTCAGTCAACCAGTACAGGGATATGTGAAGCCTGACACAATGCCATATATGCTTTGTTGTGAAGGATTTGTCAAGGAAAGCTGCGTCCTCCTTTCATGCATTTCATTAACATTGAAATTTGCTACGGTGACCCATACCCCAAAGTGCTACGCATGACTTAACGCATCCTTCCTTATTCTCTGTTAGCCCTTTCCATTCTACTAAAGCAAATTTCAAGTCGCTGCAATTTGATTTTCCCACCGTAGCACACTGAATGAAAATGGATGATGGGAAGGTGGAAAAAGTATACATGCATAGGCTGAAAAAGGAAGGAAAACTGCAACTGTCCTTTAAGTATAACATGCATGTGTTTTTGGTTAGATAAACAATGGTGGAGCTGTCCTTTAATGCTCTTTGTCAGACCTCTCTAGGCGATAACTGCTGGTTGATCTGGCTTGGCTGTCACGACCAAAGCGATCAGCGTTTTTGGCCAGCCCTTGTCTCTCAGCCTAATAGCTGTACACCCTGAGAGAGCTCCTGTGATTGTCAATCAGCACTTTAGCTTCCAAACACCATGGGATAATTAGCTTGTCTACTCTGCCTGCCAGACTTGGCAAGACCTCCGTGGGTTTTCTCTCTCTGTTTCATTTTCTATATTTATTTATTTAGTGTGCAACAGACAACAGAAATGTTTTGTGAAGATTTTTTTTTTTTTTTTTTAACAAACAATGGGGATTGTCTCTGATGAGTAATTATATTTATTTAGTTATTGGGTCACTGTGTTGTGTTATGAATGTCCGGTAAAAGTTTACAGTAAGAGTACATGAAATAACATGAACCTCATGCATTAAACTTAAGAATCATCAGGAATTAACAGTTTTTCAGAGTTCAAAAGGTTTTCATTCATGACCTCATGCATGAACAACACGTTAATTAAAGCATTACAGTTATACCATTAAATTAAAATATACCATCATGGCTTACAATTTATTAAGTATGATCTTGATGTAGTCTTTGTTTGCAAAAAACAAAAATCAAAACTGGACCGCTGAACTAAAACCAACCAATTACAACACAGAGCACATCATGAAATCATAATAATCATATTTATAATCATAATCAAAAAGTCTCCTAATCTTTGAGGTCAATTTGACTCCATTCATTATTTAGCATCTTTAAATACATGATTAACACTGTTTTTTGGCTCCATATTTAATAACCTTTCCTAATTTAATCAGGACTTCTGGGTAAACATAAAATTAACATGATGTGTTTTCAATGTCCCGTGCATATTTGGTACCCATAGGTATTTCACTCGGGTCAATTTAACCCCAGGCTTTTTTAGCTGTATAAAACATTTTAAAAAATATCAACATTTTACACACATTTGTTTTGGTTGTTTTGGATGACACTGAGGAACTGTAACATGCCATTTATAATCTTCAAAAAATGTCCCTCTGCCCTAGGGCCCTAATCTAATATAACCACACCTAGTGTGAGAACCACATGATATGGAGGAAAACAGGGGGTTATTTAAAGGGCTATTTAGGTCATCAACAAGACACATAACCTGACACATAAACTCATCTAAAAAAATTAGATTATAATCATTTTCTCAGGGTTTAAATTACTGGGATTAAAATGACCCCAATTTACACTGAACCTGAGTAGATGCTTTAAAAAAAATGTGTTAACTCAAAAAGGCATAACAATTGTGATTCATCACAAATGTTTTTTTTTTTTCATTCTATGAACAAATTTGTGATTTTAAGATTACAGAATTCAATCTGTTAAATTAGAACATTAGGTCATTCTACCAATATTTTTTTTTTTTTTTTTTTTTTTTGTAACTGTGAGGCCCTGTGTTTGTGTGATGTCACATTTGTAGCTATGTCCTTCCTCTCTCTGGGAAATTCAACATGGTGTTTCACACTCGAGCTGAACTGAAGATTTTCTCTGCAGTTTGGATTAAGCTGTTTGGTGAGTTGTTCATTTTTCTCATTATATTTTACTGATAATACCTTTATCATGCTTAATGCCTTAACACAGAAAAGATATCTGGTTGATCCACCTAACATTAGTTGAAAACTAAGTGGCTAGGGAGTAACGTTCATGTTAACTGCAGTGATTTGCCACAATTTCAGTTCAGTTGAAAATGGTAAACGTTGCGGGCTTGTTATCGCTTGACTTAAATTGTGGCTTTGTGGTATTGAGAATGAATGTTTTATGAGGTAACTTTTTTTTTTAAAGAATCTTAAAAATTGCAGTGTGCCATTTTGCACCAACATGTTGAGTCAGTCTGGTAAACATAAGGGTTAGCTAAAGGATTAAACCATAAGAGGTACATAATCCATTTGACAACAGCCTGTTACGCAAGTAAGTTTAAAAACTGCATGTCTTACCCGTGGCGTCGCCTGGCCTGGGCATCCGGGGCTCTAGCCCCGAATGTTTTTTCTTTGGCCCCGGATAATTTTTCCTCCTCTCTGCGGTTTACTACGAAGTAGGAATATAATATCACCGTGCGCATTACACTAAAAAAGACAGTTTTTTTTTTTTTTTTCCCCGTTTTCAGTGAACGCAACAGCGGCGAGACGCTCAGACCAATGTGAGAGGAGTTGTGTGGCAACACCGTGTTTTATTGGCTGACAGGTATCTTATCTGTGATATGAATCTCAGACTCACTGTCACATATTAAGCAATAAGTCCCTTGAAGCCGTGGGTTACAGTGATTTTTTTAGTGCCCCTCCGCCGTTGTAAAATCACTGTAACTCACGGCTTCAAGGGGCTTATTGCTTTTATAAAACGGTTACCCTACATATAGCCCATAAAATAAACACAAGAAAAATTGAGAACTATTCATTCTTCCACCAAGCAAGATAGAGTGGACAGAATGGTTGCCAAGCAACACAGACGCTAGATTGCTTTTTCATCTAGCGCCATCGTCATGTCACATCAGGCTATGTGGGCTCGTTAATGTTGAATTGGATATTTCCAGTAATAGTGCAATTGTTAAAATAGTGTTCAGTTATGTTTGGATCCCTCTTTGCAGGGACGGTGGCGTGCGCTTCGCGACAGGTGCGTTTTTGCACAGACGTATGCCTAACGTCGGTTGTAACAATAACAATAATAATAAAAAATTGCGGTTGCCCTCGTTCGCCCTGCGTCCCATATGAAGCTGCACGTCAAACCAGACTTTACAGACAAGCCCCCAAGGTGTGTTTGAACTTCGTGCCTGAAAGTGCTTCATCTTCTGGCAGTCTACCTCGATTATGGATCAGTGGTGGGAAGATTTGTCACGTCCTTCTCGGCGGAGTTTCTTTACCACACCGGCGAAAACATTGTTGCTGGTGGTGAATTCACCGTCTTTTAACAGACACCAAGCACCTCCTCCGACCACTCATCCAGGCTCAGGCCACCCAGCAAATCAAAATTCACCACAAAGTCTGACATTTTGTTTACAAAAGTCTTGAAACAAATGTAACCTGACGAGGAAGTTGAGCGCAGAGTAGTTGGTTGCTAGGCAACGCTATGTCCGTTTACAGTGGCGCAGGGATATTTTGTGCTGCGGTCTGTCTGTGGGTTACACTGATTTTACAACGGCATGGAACGCGGCTCAGCCAATCACATTTAAGGATGGGAAGCACTGTAAATGGCAAGTGAAAGAAAGAAGGAAAGTGACAAGTGAAATAGAGAAAGCAGCAAGTGAAAGAAAGAGGGAAAGCGGCAAGTGAAAGAGGGAAAGTGGCAAGTGAAAGAAAGAAGGAAAGTGGCAAGATGGTGAGTGACCAGAAGATGAAGAGCAAGAGATGGAGAGAGAGCAGAAGATGGAGAGACAGCAGATGATGAAGAACAAGAGATGGAGAGAGAGAGCACAGAAGATGGAGAGGAGGAGATGGAAAGTGAGATTGAGAGAGAGCAAAAGAGAGAGAGCAGAAGTTTGGAGAGACATTTGTATAATGTTCATTGTTAATTCTGAAAATAAAATGCACAAGAAAGCATAAAAAGCATTTTTCAGGGGAGAATACCCCTGGACCCCCTTACAAGGCAGTGGGCTCAGCCCCCAATGTCCTGAGATTCAAGAAACGCCCATGCGTCTTACTAACTTTTCAGTCTACTCTTCTTTATTTTCATACATGTAAGTTAACGAGCAAACCAAACAAGTTTTACCAAGTGTATTCATTTGGTTAGACCAGTGCCTCACAAACTTTTTTCACTAATGTACCACCTTTGAAATATCCTTTTTTTCTGCCAAGAACCCTAAAGAAGCCAAACGTAAGAGGTCTGATACAGCTGTTGGGTTTGCATTTTCCTTCTTTTTCACTTGTTTCTACTTGTTTTCAGCTGTATTTCTGCTACATTTCAACCATAAATACATTTTATTGAATTTATTATAGCATAGGCTAATCATTTTAGGAATTATGCACAACTGATATTTTTTTTCAATTCATTTTTTTTTTTTTTTAAATCTCATGCTGCCCCCTGCAAAAGTCCAAGTACACCCATTTGAGACTGGGTTAGACAAACCAAATCTCAACACAATGTTATGCTTCAGATTTACCGTTAAGTTAATGCTAAATATTTTCATGACATTTGTCAATTTTGTCAATTTTTTGTCTTTTCAGGCTGAAGGTGAAACAGCAGCCTAAAAGCGGGATCCCCAACCGGGTATGTTGTTCACAGGGGTCAGACTATGAAGCAAAATGGTCTGAAGATTTGAGTTTGAGAGAAATTAGTTTGTCTTGGCAGAAAATGAGAGCCAGCCAGGGTCAAGCCAATCTGAATGTGATGGACCTGGTCCCTCACAAGTTCTTTTGGAGCATGTTCTCCACACTGAGAATAATTCGTCTAATATGCCTAAATGTGACACATTAACAATTATGCCTCTTTATTCTTGAAAATGAACAGTGTTCTTCGTGTATCAGAGGTAGCTGTGCAAGAGATAGTTGAACATATCAGGCAAATATTTTCACTGTCAAAATCTCTGGTGCGAGATGCAGTCATCAGTGTGTTACAAGAGCATGATCAGTTAGTTGATGATCAGTGATATCTACTGCAGAAGGTGAAGACCTTCTGCAGTAGATATCACTGTTGAGCTCCACAGCTAAGTGAAGGAAAATCTTTGTGAAGACTACCTGCCCGGTGATAATGTCAGTGCAGTTTACCTTTGATTTGCCTGGACAGAATGCAGTGTATGTCCCAATACTACAGACACTTCAGACAATGTTTAAACATACCACTCTTCTTGATAAGATTCAAGAAGAGAAAACATTTCAATCAGGTATGTATGCCTTATGAAGATGGAACATACTTAAAAAAAAAAAAAAAAAAACAAGTTGCTCTCAACCACAGGAGTGCTCACTGATTGTTTGTTACTGATTGTTATTTTGTATTTGGATGACACTGAATTAGCAACTCTGTTGGGTACAGCTAGAGCTTTGTGGGTACAGCTTTGTGCAGTATATTGTTTACTTGGAAATATAACCAATGATTATAGGTCTAGCCTAAATGTCATAGAGCTATCTTTGTTATGCAAAGTACCAGTTCTGCAGAGATGTGGTTATGAAAGGGTTCTCTAATCTCTTTTGAAAGACTTGCTTACACTTGAACAGGGTGGTATTTTCATTGAAACAGTTGGTCAGTCTCTGTGACACTATCCTGTGTGCTGCAACAGATAATGTGGCAGCCCATGGACTTGCAGGTTTTGTGCAGTCTTTCAATGCACAGTATGTCTATCAATTCTGTTGCTGCCATTCAGACCAAATCCAGTCCAGTCAAGCTTCTCTTGGCGAATTGAGCATGAGAACAAAGGCCGGCCATGATCTACATGTGCGGAATGCAGTGCAGGTAGATGGTGAAAGTCATTTTGGTGTGAAAGGTTATTGTGTTCTCAGCAAAACATTAGAGCCTTTTTATCCAATTACAGCTTCCCTCCTGACATAATGCATGATTTTTTTGAAGGTGTTGTGCCTGCAGAGTTGGCGGCATTGACTTTGGACCATATAAACAACAAAATTTGCACATTTCCATATCAGCACTATGATAAGCTTGAGAAATCACGACCAACACCACAGACTTACGCAGCTAAACAGACCATTGAAGGAAATGGACAAGAATATGCTGCTTTGCTGAGGTTGCTACCGCTGATGGTAGGCAGTAAGGTCCCTGAGGGAGATGAAGCATGGGCTATATTGATGGACCTTAAAGAAATTGTGCAGCCGGTATTGTCCCTGTCTTTCACGAATAAATCCATTCAGTACTTGCAGTCCAAAATAAGTGACCACAGACAGGGCCTTCAAGAAGTGTTTCCAGCCTTTCAGTGGTTTGGACAACTTGTTCACCTCTGGATCATGAGGTTTGAGAGAAAGCACTGCTCTGTGTGATAAATGACACACAGAATTTCAAGAATGTTTTGAAAACTCTTGCTAACAGCCATCAGCACATGATGGCCTATCACTTCAGTGCACCGTCTTTTTTTTTTAGGGCCCACACACAAGCATCAACTGTCACCTCTGTCCTAGTTACAACTCTGCCACAAGTGGCAAAGGACTTCATAGAGACAGACTTCCAACATTTAAGCAAATTGAACAGATTTTGCTTGTGAATAACTCTGCCTCCTTTCTTTGCAGGAACCATGAATGCTAGTACAGTGAGCATTTAAGATCATATGAGCTGATCTCCCAAAGGACCTTCTCTGTGCATCAGCTGTCAGAGTTTAATGATACAGTAAGTCTCACAGCATACAATATTGATAGGCACTTGATGTTGACCCAAAACAGATTTGTTTTAGTGAGGGATTCATAATTTCCTCCATGTGATTGCCAGGGTGTGAAACAATATGCAGATTCTAAGGTTTGATATAAATTGGTGTTTTTACAAACCTAGACAAGTGGTGAAAAGTCCTTGATTTTGACATGTGAAAACCTGAAAGAAACTTTATTTAATGTTCCTAAATTGCATATTCTATATTATTCATGTTTCTTTTTCAACACTAGGAAATGGCAGCTCCAAAGTACTTGCTTCATGTCGTCCCCTACAAAGACATTGTCAGGAAGGACATGTTCAGAATCTGTGGATGAGCTTAAAATAATGGTAAAAAAGAAGTTTAGGCTTGACTGTGACCTCAGTCTATCATATGAAAATCTAGATTTTGATGGGCATTTATGTTCCCTTGTAGACACTGCTAAAAGTGATGAGATCTAACAGTGATGCCAATTCAGTCACATAAGATGACACTGTCATCTAGCCTCATGTCCTAGATAGGGTTGAAAGATGGCCTTCTGTTTTTCCACTGCCCACTTTTTCCCTACAAGGTAGAATTAATTCTAGGCGAAGGAAACACAGTATTTGAGAAGATAGGGAAAAATCTAAAGATATCTAGAGGCCAAAAGCATGATATTCTTGAGGCACTTGCCGCAAAGATACATAGCTTCAAAGTTTATCCTAATGATAAAGAGGTCTCAATGGTTGCTGAAGCACTTGCCCCTATGCATCCTTGTCTAAATGAGCCAGGATCTCAGACAGGACAGTCTGGTTGAAGTTCAAGATGGGTAACTACTGTACTAGTAATGGAATGGAATGCCAACATTGCAACAAGTCATTTTGTGAAATTTCTTCCCCTCCTAGATATTCCATAATCAACTATAAGTCCTATTATTACAAAGTGGAAGTATTTAGGAGCCACTGCAACACAGCCATGATGTGGCAGACCAGATAAAAGTTACAGAGCTGGGTTGCCGAGTGCTGAGGCGCATAGTGCGTAAAAGTCACCAACACTCTGCTGACTCAATAACTGCAGAGCTCCAACCCTCCTCTGGCATTAACATCAACACAAAAACTGTGCAACAGGACCTTTTGCGAATGCTAAGAGAATGTTACCTGACTGACTGCATTGTGCCAAATGTAAAGTTTGTTGGAGGAGGGATAATGAACTAAGGAACTAAGACCCGTTAGTTCCAGTGAAGGGAAAGCTTAATGTTTCAGCTTACCAGGACATTTTGGACAATTCTATACGTCCAACTTTGTGGGAACAGTTTGGGGAAGGCCCTTTTCTGTTCCAGCATGACTGTGGCCCAGTGCACAAAGCAAGGTCCATAAAGGCATAGTTGGGTGAGTTTGGTGTGGAAGAACTTGACTGGCCCACACAGAGCCCTGACTTCAACCCCATCCAACACCTTTGGGATGAACTAGAACAGAGATTGCAAGCCAGGCCCTCTCATCCAACATCAGTGTCTGACCTCACAAATGCTCTTCTGGATGAATGGGCAAAAATTCCCCCAGACACACTCAAAAATCTTGTAGAAAGCCATCCCCGAAGAGTGGAAGCTGTTATTGCTGCAAAGGGGGGACCGACTCCATATTAATGCCAATGGATTTAAAATAGGATGTCATAAAAGCTCCTGCAGGTGTAATATATTGGTGGCCCAATACTTTCGTCCACAATGCATTTTGAAAAATGACATTATGATAGTGGAGGACCCCTTGGAAGACTCTCAAGGACCCCTAGGGTACCTGGTTACAAACCTGAAAACCACTGGTCTATTGCATGGACCTGTATTCCCTAGGGAGGCCATATTTTTGCTATTATAAGTTGTCATAATAGAGCTTATTTAGATATTGCCATACTTACATTTGATTTGCATTCATGGCATTCCTGTCATTTCCTGTTAGAGAAATCAAACCTTTTGGTTGTTTGATGCTCTCCCTAACTACTTGTCCACCCAATGTAATTGCTCCACTGGGGCTTAATCATAGAACACGTAAAACAGACACTGGTCTGACTGGCCATTGAATTGACTTGACACCTGCTAGTATCAAGTCAATTCTGATTCATGCCTGGGAAGTAAGCCCAAGAAAAGTTGATGCCATAGAATTAATGTGGCAGAGTAAAAAAAAAGAAACTGAATGGTTTTAGACCGTGATGAAATAACAGGTCTGCATTTTAAGATCTCTATAGCTGCTGATGTAAGCTTTTTTCTTGCTTTCACCTCATTTAATCACTGGATGTAAATCAAACAGAGAAAGAAAGCACTAATTTACACCTGCTTGAAGAGTTTAAGTCCCCATGGGGACTTAACAAGGCAGAGTGTCTTCTTGTGATGAGAGCGTAAAAGCGGCTTAATCCCTTTTTAAAAAGATTGTGACATAAAAACCTAAACTTGGTGGCAGATGATTAATAGAGTAGGATAGAAGGGAGTGCTGTTTATTAGCGACGGATGTGCTCTGACCTCACAGAGGGGAATGCTGTTTATTAGCAATGGATGTGCACTGCAGGCTATGTAAACCCAGGTGTGTTAGGTAAACACACACATATGCACATAAAAACACACACACACACACACACACACACACACACACTTCTTTGTATTTATTATGCCAGGGGTGCGACCTTACCCAGGTGTTTGTCAATGGGGCGTATGTGTCTGTCACCTTGATTATAATGTCTGGAGATCTAACTGACTGATTCATAGAGAAGGTGTCTGCTAATGATGCCCAAGGCCATAATCTTCAGTGCACTTCTGATTGAACTGAACTAGTTTGGCAACTCCCAAGTGCTTGTAGGTCAACATTTAAACCAACAAGAATGGCTCTATGAATCAAGTCTGATTCTGAATAAGAAATTTCAGAATTTTAGAAATTCAGAAAGAGATTTTTGCAAGGTCAGTTAAGCATTTCAGCAATCAAATGGAGTCCTAAAAAGATATGTGAATCTGCAAATCTCAGCACCAGGTTGATAGGAACAGGAGTCTACAACATCAGATAGGATATAAGGTGCAGGCTCTGCAAAGAGACCTCTGAAACAATCTAGTATAAGGTAGCAGGTTGTAAAATGTGAACAGGAACATCATACACTGAGGGTCAGAACCAGGTAGCAGGGATCGTGAACTGATCTGTGCCTTGTATGGGCTGGACCCACCAAAGGACAGATGGGAGACATTACAAAGGAGGATTAGGAATGATAGAGCAAAGAAATCCAGGTTTAAAGAAATACAAAAATATCAGACATTGTGGTAATATAGTTGCAATGTTGGTGAGGTTATATTGGATGTCCAGAGATCTGGAAGTAAAAAATCTCATTCATTTCCCAAAATGCAATGCTATGTGACAGGCCATCCATGCACTTCCAACTCTTGGATAACCATGAACTGCTCCCAGTTGAATTATCACAACAAAAAATAGCAACTGTGCTGAAATATTTTAGGTTAATTGAAAAAGGTCAATGGTATAAGACAGTGTACATCACAGCTTATGAAACAAGTATGAGCCTGACAGATCACTGCTTCAAGAAACATCTGATTGCCAAGATTAAAATTCTGCTGTTCAACTTCTGGTGTAGCTGAGCTACATAGCCTTAAATCAGGAAAATCCGGAAAATTCCGGACCTTGCAGCTCCACCCACCTTACAACTCAAAGAACAGAAAACAGCAGTTGGTACTGACAGCGACATAAGGGAAAAGGAACATGAGAAGCTGGGAAGTAGCAGGGACTGAAAGATTTGGAAAGTGAAGACCAAAGTCATCCCGGTGGTGACAGAAGCACAGGACGCTGTGACACTAGTGCTGAGAGAATGGCTCCAACAAAGTCCAGGAACACCAACTGAGATCTCCTGCTGTGTCCTGAAATTTGGGAAGTAAACTAGAAAAATAAATAGGACAAAGTAACTCATACTCTAATTAGGACACATCTAATGTCAATCTTGATTCCATAATTAGTACAATACACAATAACAAATACTATCCATTATCCACAACTTTCCTTTACTAATATCCATTATCCATAACTTATCCATTTCTTCAGAACATGATTCCTTGGCCCTCTTTATACCTGGTATTGGCATGCATCTCTTATCCAGAGTGTATCTGGATATCTTTAAGCTTAATTACATTTACGCCTGGGATTAATATGTGCCTTCAGTGTCCACATTAAGATCCGACTGCAATCCACACACAAGTCACATCCTTTGGTCAGGGTTCATGTATTAATTGTCCTTTCATAGAGTGACAGCAGCAGCTCTGTGTCCAGCAGAAACTCTCTGCCTACTGGAAAGTGTCACTTTCATTTTCATAGTTTAGACAGCACTGTTCTCTGAGAGAACACAACATAATGCAAGAGATTGATTCGGACCAATTTTATACTTTACACATGGGCCGTGTGTGTATGTGTGTGTGTGTGTGTGTTAGTAGGGAGGAGTTGCAGTAACACAAGACAAAGTGCAATGAAGCGGTAAAGACAAGAATCATAACAATAATAATGAAATATGTTTTTCTGCAGCAACATGTGCAGCGGTACAAATTAAATGTAGCATCGCGTCACAGTTAGAGACATTAATGGGAAGTCCTGGATGTGAACTGGTTATGTATGTGCATTTACACCTAAGTCCAGTTCAGTGACAATGCATCCCTGACCACCTGTGGCGGTGATTTGAGCGATGGGATCACACTTCATCCTCAATGTGTCTTGGGTGCATTTACACCTGTACTTTTATGTGGACAAGCGTTAGGCCTATCTGATTGCTATCCCATCACCCGAGATGTATGTTTATACCAGGTGTAAGAGGGTCTTTGTGGGACAGAGCACAATCAAAAGAACCTGCAATACATGGTAGATACCCAATACAGGTGCCTCTTTTTGGGATGAAGCATGGACTAAAGTGCTTTGCCTGGGCCTTGCCGGGAGCTGGACTCATCCACTAAGGTAGCGGCCAATGCAGGGGGAGTCATGGGAAAGCAATTTACAAACTTAACCCTAAAGAGTGGAGTGCCAGGAATAGCTAAGATACTGCACACCATCCTCAGATTCTCAGGTCTCTGGTAGGGGCCTCAGATTGAGGAAGATACACACACACTATCCATATGGGTGAGACGCAAATTATGTGTATAACAACTGTGTTCGTGTGTGTGTGTGTGTGTGTGTGTGTGTGTGTGTGTGTGTGTGTGTGTGCGCACCAGATGATGCTGTTTAGTGCTCTAGTCCTGTGTGTCCAAAACTACTTGCCCCTACAGGCCTGGACACACATTCTGTCAAAAGTTACTGTCTGCTGTGCCCTTCTCAGGTTCCCCACTGTCCCTTATTGAAAAAAAAAAAATGTACACAGAGTGAGTGTCCAACTTACTGTGTGGAGAAAATAAAGCATGCCTGTAACCTCGGCTGAACTTCAAAGTTTGTAGAGAAGTGTGAAAGATGTTTAAAATTTCAGTGGACACGAGCTCTGAAGTTCACCTTTGGAAGCTCTATCAGTTATCTTCAAAGAATACCTGTTCTTTTCCGTAGCCTTACAAAGATGGGACTTTGTGTTAAAAGAACGGATTCAAGGGGAGGACAAAATGCTCACACATCCACACTTAGAGACCTTCGACTTAAAAAGCAATGATCATTCATTCCTTTCATTGAATTTGACTGGAACTATCATTTTTCATGTTCATAGTCAAGGATACATTTACTATCAAGTTTATTGTTACATTTAAGATGCAGTGCAAATCCAAGGTAGCAGCCTTAAAGGACAAATCCAGCTTTGATTAATTTGCTAACCCATGTACAATAGAGCACTGCTTTACAATATTACCAACCATTTTCCAGAATATACCATTCATTTTTCTTTCTTTCTTTTTTTTTTTTTTTTTTTTTTTTTTTTTAAATGCTTGAATGCATTTTTCCTACCTTGCAGGTAGCCATCCATTTCCATGCATTTTGTTACAGTGCGAAAATCAACTTGGGTCTTGAAACCTGCTTGATAGGTAATCCATCACAGTGAATATCCTGCCTGAAATAATTTTTGTACACTGATTTGAAAAATCTGCAGGTCTTCTGGTGTTTCCTGGATGTTGTTATTCCAGGAAGAAAACATTCATTCAAATGTATAAACAAGTGAGGTATGCACTGGAAAATGGTTGTTACTACTGGTACGTATGTGCACAATGTAGTGCATAAGCTAAAATATGAATGTCTTTTAAATGATAAATTCTCACTCATTCAATAGGCATGTGAAAAAGTAGAATAAAATCAAGTATTATACCACAGTAGACTACTTTATGGTTTGCACAAGCTTCTGCAATAATCAGAGTCAATATCCATGCCTGTTATGCTGCACGTTCAGAAAATGGGAATAGTTACATCCAACAGTGATCTCATATGCATGAATTTACACTCTAGTTCCGTTCTTCAAAGGAGGAATATCAACATTACTGAACTATTCACTCTGATCACTGTTTACAAAGCCAGCGGAAGATGAAAGTACTTAGTGTTCATACAATATGCGGAAGAGCAGGGAAAAGGCAGAGATACAATGGAGGAGGAGATAAACAAAATGCATTTGATGGAGAGAAAGAAAAAAGAAAAGAAGGGGGAGAGGAATAGAAAAGACAATAATGAGAGAGACGCTTTAACTGACTGCAGAGATTCACCACTCGCTTCTACTCTTAGACCCTCCCTGTAATCATTTTCAGCATATTAAATTTGGATTAACAACAATAGCTGAATTAAAATACTAGCTGGCAAGGAAATTATTTTTTCCCTCACTAATGAAATTCATGAAATAATGTGTGCCACGATCCCACTACAAGATACACCCGCATATGCATAAACACACACACACACACACACGCACACACATACTGTACATATGAACCCAAAGGGGTTGATTACAGAGTAATAATGGGGGTGCCGCCTTGTCATTCATCACTGTATGAAAAGAGAGCTGTGCTGGATTGTTTACCTGCAATGTCTATGATTAGATATGGAAATTCACTAATAGCTCCTTAGGTGTAAACATACAGCAATTTGCAATGTTTATAGGCTGCAGATGGCCGGAAATGTGTGGAGACCACAAAAGAACCACTACTGATGACATACAATGGGAGGTAAACATGCACTGAAAAAACTCTCATGGTATGAAGGGAGTTATAGCCATGACTGGGAACAGGGGAGATAGAGAGAATTGGGTGACTATAGCAACAGAGACAGAATAGTGAACTGAAGTGTGTGTGTGTGTGTGTGTGTGTGTGTGTGTGTGTGTGTGTGTGTGTATTTATATGTGTTCAAATGTACGTGGAATGAAAGTAACTTCTCCAAATCCATTCAATACAAGGCACTCAGGCATAATCCACATTAAATCACATATACTCATACAAATGTAATAAAATTTAATTGAATGAGGCCACAGTGCTCTCTCCCTCTCTCTCTCTCCTATGATCCCTCGCTTGGCTACCTCACACCGTGATGTACTGAATTATTTCACGAGTCGCCGGCTCCTCTACAGAGCGCAGCGTTCACAGTAATGTTGTGAGATGTTACGACACCCCACCCTGTGCGCTTTTCTCTTCCAATCTCACTAAGACCCCGTAGGCCCGCACCATGATTGAATGAGACAGTGTGCCCGCACTTGTGTGTTTGTATGTACGTGTGTATGTGTGCACATGCGTGTGTGTCCATAGAAAATATATGTATGCATATTTATCAGATTATGCTAGTATTTGTCACGCTGTGAACGAATATCTCCATCTGAGATTCTATGTTTATTTGTAGAGATGCATGTTTGTCTCCTTGTGTGTGGTCCCGTGTCTGTGTGCGCATGTGTTTATGGGCATGTGTGTGCAATATGCGGCGTGACCGTAATCCTTGTGCATTCTCCCAGCCAGCTCCAGTCACGGTCAGCAGAGAGGGACTCTCCCCAATGCCAGTACACCACCGGAAAAGTCCTAAATCATGCTGACACGCTCTTGGCACACCCTGTACCAGCACCAAATTGTTCCTGACAGTATCAAATGCATCCCATTGGGTGTTCGACAGTGCTCAAGTCCCCTGACCTCTGCCTCTAATGCAGAGTCTTAAAGGTGGTTGCGTGGGGAGACAGAAAAAAAAAAAAAAAAAAACAGAAAAGAATTATTCTTGGAGTGAGGCTGGAGCGCAGTTGTGATTATTTTTTATTTCCTCTAGGCTAAAAAAATAGGAAAGGTAATTACTGCTGGGCTGAAATGAACCAAATCGAAAGGACACAGTGGAAAGGAAGTCTCAGGCAATGGAGCCCACACTTGCAGATCTGAATAGAAGGTCAAAGGTGCAAGCCTGAAGGGAACAAGGCATTCTCTTCTGTCCTTCGAGGACTACTGTCCAGATGGGGGATAGCTTATTCATAGTTAAAAGTGACTGTCAAAAGTCCAGTAAAGAAAGGCAGCAGCATATTGTCATGGTCCTGTGGTTTTTTGACTTTTCTGTTAATATTTATGGACTTTTGTTGGAATTCATGGACTTTTGTTGTTGCCTAGACTCTGTGTTTGGACATATTCTGTTTCTGGGTTCCCCGTGTTTGCTCTGCTTTTCTTTAGTTCTATTTCTCAGTTTGTATATCTTGTGTTCCTTTTGTATTGCCTTAGTCCTGGCCAGCCTGTTTTCCCTAAACACCTGTTCTGTATTGGTGTTGTTTGTTCTGCGCTCGTGTTACTCCCTGCAACACCCTTGCTGTCTTCCTTGTTAGCCAATCCTTGTGTTTCCCTCCAGATTTGTGTCCCCTCCGACTCAAGCCGTGTCTTGCTCTGGTGATAAGTCTTGTGTACATTTCCCACTGTTCCTTGTCAGTTGATTGTCAATGTTCCCTGGTGTTGCAGTTTGTTTTGTTTTTTTTTTATGTTTGTGTTTAGCTCCTCATGTTTCAAACCTCCCATTAACCTTAGTCTGGAAATAAACAGTTATTTTCTTGAGTTCCCCTTCCTGTTGTTTCTGTGTTTGGGTCCACCTGCCTGCATCACCCGTGACTCTTCACAATTCACAAAAACACAGTTTCATGTTACATTTTATTCAACAGGGCTGCAACTAACGAATCTTTTTTTTTTTTTTTTTTTTTTTTTAAATCAGTTAATCTACCAGTTATTTCTCAAGATTAGTCAATTAATCTCAAATCTTTCTCATATCTCATATCTCTGACACTGCTTCTTAACGAAACAAACAAACAAACAAACAAACAAACAAAATCTGGGGGCAACATGCAACATTTCATGTTTCTTTAATTACTTGATTAAATCTGAATTTTTCCAATGTGTAAGCCTTGCAGCATGCCCAAAAGCTGGGCAGCTGCTGATTCACGACAGGAACAAGCAGGCATGGAAAATGTACAGGAACAGATGGACATATGGATGGATAGATGTTTGTGTGACAGAGGATGTGCTTGTGTGGTACCATGTCAAAGTACAAAGTATACAGGCTACTATATTGCTGGGCTTCTGATGAAAAAGACTCGGTGATCAAATTCTTTCCCCCCATAGCTTGGGTGGCTTTATTCAGGTATCAATCCAAACACTGTGAGGCATCGACGAACAGCACGTTAGCCAACATATTTAGATAGTAGTTGGGGACGTTAGTGAGTCATTGCAAAACTACTGTTCAGTACTTATGGCCAGTAGTCGAGTTGTAAAAAAAAATTCAGGGAGTATGGTCATTTTTTGGTGGATGATTTTGAGTTTTTATTTCAGGGGGGATGCCATCCACCCTCACCCCCCCCTTAACTCGAGTACTGCTTGTGGCCCGCTTTTTGTTATTTTCTAGCTTTCCACTTTTATGAAACTATCGTTCCCAACATTAGGTAACACATACAGTGTTGAATCAAATACACTGACTGGCTGTTAAAATACTTACTTGAACTGAGTTGCTGGGCCTGCTGGTGGCACTAAAGGAACCTTCAAGGTTAATGACCCAAATTACCATGTTTCATGTTGTCACAAAATTTCAGGTCTTGTAAGCCACCACTATCATGATTACAACATTTTGGCCCGTTGGTGGTGCTATAAGAAATGTCATGGATTCATCAAATTTGACAAATATCATCATCTCTCCAACATGAATTTTGCACCCAATTTCTTGACAATGCTGAATTAGTTTTTAAGACAATGGTGTGCCTGCTTAAAAAGTTTGCCTGCTGGTTGCCCCAAAAGGAGGGCGATGGGGTCACCAAAACTGCCAGGTTTCATGCTCTGGCATGAATATTTTAACTAACTTTAATGGCAATGCAAAAACATTTTGATATATTGGTGTGCACTATTAACAATTTGACCTGATGGTGATTGATGCAAGATCATGGGGATTTCATGGTGACAACCTGAATGTCGTAACCAAAATTCATGTTGATCCACCCAATAGATTTGGAGAAAAGTCCCTCTGGACATAATCGCTGACTGACTGACCGAGTCCACTTCTCACTGTGGCAAAAATGAAAACAATGGTCTACTGCTACACTTTGAGTTGCAAAATTGGTCTTTGCAACCATCTCTCAGTGGTGGATGAACTAGCTGAATTCATACTAGTCAGCTATACAAAGAATGTGCAAAAAGGAGCAAATAAGGTTGATTCGTTTATTCAGTACATTCCACTGGTGACTCACTTATGAATCAACCTTGGAAAAGATTCATTCAATAAGATTTGTTTGTTCATTTTTGCCCAATGCAACCCATAGGAGTAGCTCAATGGACAACAGGAAAACACCGCTGCAGTCCTGAGAAGCTCTGATATGTGACCTCGTGACCATCCCTCCCCCATCTGTGATTTGTCCCTCAGCCTGTAGTGTCAAAAAAAAAAAAAAAAAAATGTGTGTTTAGTCTACTTGCAGATTAGGTGACGGTTAATTAAATACCAGTCATGCCAGCAAAGTGAAAAAGTCATATGAGCTGACATATGACACATGGTTCACCATTAGCCTAAAGTCTGATGCAAATCCCTGACCCTCACTTAATATGGAGGAATGTATTATGTGTGGGTAGGGGGATAAACATCACCATGGCAGTCAGAAGGTCAGGAATTAAATCCAGGGCAGAGTAACCAAAATAGTGAAATCATACAATATCACAGTTATTATGGGAAATATATAAATATATGCATTTTTAGTAAGAGCTGATATATTTGATCTGCATTCTTCTTGATGAATCCTGGCTTTTCTCAGCTATCCAATAATGTCTCGGCACTGTAACCTGGCAGTACCAATAATCCCCAATACTGCAATAATCACAATTTTAAAACTAAACTAATGACCACTGGAAACATGATTTCAAAATATCTGTTTGAGATTTGAGATGCCAAAAATATAAAAACTCATTAAGAATGACCTATTCAGACTTTTCCTTTTGCAGGACATTAGAATGAATCTTTTATCTAAAAAGTCACAAGAAACTAGATCAACTCTTGGCTACATACAAACCCTGGTGAAGGTCATGTGCCAATTACATTTGTTTTAATAAATGCATTTTTTCCCTCCTTCCTTTATCTACAAGTATGGCTTGAATATTTCTGTTTTTCAAGTGTTCCTGATTATTCCATTCACCTTGTTTTTGGGGTGAAGTTGTGCCAAATCATCAGCTGAGAGTACAGAGCCAATCCTGAACCACCAAGTCCTGTACACTAACACATGCACATAGAGCCTTTGTGCCAACCATAAACTTGAAACTTATGAAGATTTTTGGAACTTTTTGGGCCCTCGAGTGTGTACAGTACTGGAGAGCAGTGCTGCCAAAGAACTGGAGGAATGTAAGGCTATACAGTGAAATAAGTGAGACATTTTTGAGCATAGACAAAAATTATGGCAACTAGTGTTAATTTTGACTGGTATATATATATATATATATATATATATATATATATATATATATACATATGTGTGTGTGTGTGTGTGTGTATATATATATATATATATATATGTGTGTGTGTGTGTGTGTGTGTGTGTGTGTGTGTGTGTGTATATATATATATATATATATATATATATATACATATATACACACATATATGATATAAGTTTTAGTAATAGTCATCTCTAGAAATGTTTTGTTTAGTTTTGTTGTGTTTTGTTTTAGTCAGATTAGGGCAAGATTCTAAAACAAAATGCTGTTGCATTCTCTGAGCTTCCTAGGCTTATTGTTCTGGGCAGTCCCTTTGCATTAAGGTGTAGCATTTGTCCGTATTAATACTGTATAATAAGTGAGGATCATTTTTAACACAGTATTAACTTCACATCAGAAACAATACAAAGGATAAACTATCCTACAGTACGTCAACATTAAAAATCAAAAATAAACTTTTTTTTTTTTTAGCTTCAATGTATCACGGGAAAAAGATTTACGGCGATTCAGTTGAAACTTGCAACTACTCGCAAAAGAAAGTCGTCTGGACTGCAACGTTCTGACACTTGCCAGTTTACATCAATGAGACAAGACAAGACAGCAGCAACAACTGGCAATGACTCCGTTTACTCTGAGTCAGTGTTCCTGTCAGCTCTGTAGTTGGGTAGTTTGTAGTACAGCTCCTTGCTGCCTTCATAGAAACTTGATGTCTATATCTATAAAATCTATAAAATCTCACCAACACGGCATTTACTATGTCAACTCAGGAAAATGGACACTCTCTTCCTTGATATTCCCCATGAAGGAAATTAAGGTTTCCTCCTCTTGAAAGCATTACGCTAATCTGTGAATGCCATGTTATCACTGTCGTTAGAAATTTACAACCCTAACCCTAACCCCGACTAACCATACTTATCCTGTAACTTGTAGGTCTTTACTATTGAGCACCTTGAATTTAACCCATATCCCCTTAGACACCAAAGTCAACCTTAATTTTTCTACTCCAAAAACCATGTGTCCTAAACTCAACCATGAGATGATTATCTAAAGGTCAGCCTTCCCTCTTTTCATCCCTCTCTCCATCAGCCCAGTCACTACAGAGGTATAAAGAGCACAGGCCGGCCTGAACACTGACTGAGTGCCTATCAATGCCGCCCCCGTCAGCCGTCAGCCTTGCAGAAACAAGGGTTCTTGCCCAAGAAATGAAGTATGGATTTCTAATTTAGGGGGATGGTTGGAGATGTGGGTCAAAGTTGCATTTATTTCAAAGCGCCTCAGCCACATCACGCCTTCAATCACCCTTTAGTTGAGAAATACATATTGGGCTGAGCTTATAATGGATGAAGGGGCTCTGATGGTCGGGTAGATGAGAGGTTTGCATTATGCATTAGCTTTACCCCGTAGCTGTGAAGATAATCACTATCTGATGATCGTCATTTCTTTTGTTCTCAGTGTACCCCCTCAAAAAAGTTGTGTTACGTAAAGTGTACATTGTCAGCCTTTTGTGTGGCAGAGAATGGGAGGGAGTGGTGGTGGTGGTGGGGGGGGGCTGACAGAAAGAGTCAGACAGTGAGAAAGAAAGGAGTTGGGGGATTTAGATAAAAAAATGCATATCTTACAATCTGAACATTACACTAAGGCTGTACAAAAAGTCTAATATAGCTAAGTATCTTTTCTTGCAATACTGTACTGATTCTCTAGCCTATTTCCCTCATTATAAATACACTTTTATATGACAACTGCATTTTAGTGCACTGTGTTAAGTGCATTGTGATAATTCCGTTTTAATTAAATGGAGTGGGAACTTTGAACTACATTGTTTTGATTGAGCTTGTCGATTTATATCATATGTTGTATATTTCATTAGTCTATCTTAGTGTTATGCAGTAGGTTGTATTGCAAGCTCTATTTATACATTTTCTGTCAAATTTGTACAGAATTGTAGCTGTATCGAGACACAAATCAAACGGTATTGTTAGGTCCTTGCCTATACCCTGACCTACTCTATGCACCAAAATCCAGTGAGCAGTCATTCTATTTATCCAACAGAAACCTGCCACAGTGTTTTTCTCCCCAATCTCCACCTTTAAATTCATATTTCTAGACTTTTACATTGCAGCTGTGTTTTCAGTAGTCATTTCAGCTGTCAGACATTTTCTCAATGTGGCAAAGCCCAGGCAGACATCCTGACAACTTCCTGTGCGATCTGCCGAGAGGTGTTCTCACACCTGCCTGGTTCAGGGTCGGAGGTCAACCTCAACCTTTTTTTTTTTTTTGTATTGATTCTAAATTTAGCTTGGTGACATGTGTGAAAGTTTCCATCACCCTCTTAGACATGGCACAGCGGAGAGCAAGCCTATAATAACAGACAAGGACATTGCTCTGAGCTGTTTTTTTTTTTTTTTTTTTTTTTTCAGTGCAAGAGTTGAGCATTATAGAGCAGTCAAGTACATCCAAACTCATCTTGAATCAGCAATTATCAGGTGTCTCAGGGATTAGGCCCTGTTACACTAGACTTGTTCATCTGTTGTAAAGCCAATGTCAGGGTCAAAGGAAAATTGTTCATGAATTGTAGAGTGTAGTAATTAATATGATAATGCACAGGAAAATTTTCACATCAAATCTCTACATTTGGACCAGTTGTACAATCACTGTGGCAATTACCTTAACCTTGCGGGAATTATTTATGGTAACATTTTGTGTGTGTGTGTGTGTTTCAAATACGTAACAACCACTTTTCTATCTACTGCATATCTCAATCAGAAAAAAGCACAGCCATCAAAAATGGCCTCTCATCTAAGCATGCTCAAACTGTTTGTTTTGCAATTTCCTCCCATCATTGCCTTTAGCATTGATACTTCCAGTAATGTATATTTTATGTTGTTGTTTTTTTTTTCCTCCCATAGAAACTTTATACCCATAACACTGGCAGACAGGAGACATAAAGAGAGAGGAGTCCCATCCTCTCTGAGCGACACACCTACATGCATGCACACACACGCATGCACACACACACACACACACACGCACGCGCACGCGCACACGCGCACGCACACACACACACACACACACACACACACACACACACACACACACACACACGCACACAGGCATGCACTCACTAACACTACCATAGGCACAGACACCTCCAAACCCACAAAGCAAGACATTATCTTGAGGCGATGGATCATGTAAATGGCATTTTGTCAACGTTATGAGAATGTGGAAGATGTTTTTCTGCTTGACTGAGGCGCTTATCAAGTGGATCTGTCTGCACCCCACCCACCCAATATATTTCATCTTCAGAGCTGAGGAGAGGGGTGGGGAGTATTTTTGTATGTTTGTGTGTGTGGAGGTTATGTGTGTAGTTTGGGATGTGAAACAACTTTTTTTCAGAACTTTATTTACAGCAGTGCCAATCAAATTGCTCACAGCAGCTTGCTTTCAGTCGTCTCCATTCTTGCAGCCCTCTGTTCCCAAAGAGCTCAAATAACACAGTAGAGAGGCCGGTGGCTGTAGAAGTGCTATCAACTGTGAGAAATTAGAAAGTAATATCATTTATTATACTGGCCAACTCACTGAATTGATATTCAAAGTGACTCAGTGCCCTACATTTATTATTCAAATGCTTCACATCAGTAGTTATTTTTTTCTTCTTAAATCTATGCC
The DNA here is from genome assembly GCF_902150065.1 of Myripristis murdjan. Classification (NCBI taxonomy): domain Eukaryota; kingdom Metazoa; phylum Chordata; class Actinopteri; order Holocentriformes; family Holocentridae; genus Myripristis; species Myripristis murdjan. The sequence continues at coordinate 32,910,493 of NC_043980.1, forward strand.
ATGACTGAAGCTTGGACACCCAAAATTGCTTGCATTCAAGCCAGCAACATTATTTCCTAGACTCAGTTTCTTTTTGGAAGAATATTTGTAGGGGAATAATGGTTCACCATGCAGCTCTTTTGCTAATTATTAAGGCAATATTAATATTTGTATTAAATGTTCAGTGTGCTGACCTGACAAAATATTACATTCTTTGGGTGAATGGTTACTATACGTAATTTATCTTATTAAAGGGGGAAAACAGTACACAATCAACACGACAACTATTACTTTGCTAGGTGCTGAAATTTCAGGCTTTAAAATCACATTGAGTTGTTGATATTGTATTTAATGCTATTTAGCACATAATAGCATAATGGCTATTTTGTTTACAAGCTCAGGAAATTATGTATGCCTGAAACACACGTTTTTATATTGGTTTTCTTAAAGACTATACGCAACATTTTGGCATTTGTATGACATTAGAATATTATGGGATAGGCTATTGTAAGTTGATGCATGACTCTGGTTGCCTACAATATAAAACGATTAAAACTTGACATATTTATAATCTCACAATTCAGGCTAAATGCTCACAGAACTTCAACAGAGTATAACAGTCATTGTTTTGTTTGATCATTTGGCTGGTACAGAATAAAATGTCAATTATAGTTCTTTAGTAGTAAACCTGCCTGACAACTGTACAAATCACAATTACAATCGCAATTCGCATTTTGCAGACGCTTTTATCCAAAACGACATACATATGAGATTTTTATACACCACAAGCAGATATCTATTCAGAAGAGAACAATGACATCAAGTGCCATAAAGCTCTGGTTCTGATCCAAAGGACATAGGTACTACAAGGCAGGTCTACAAAGAGGGAGTCAAGGTAGGTAGGAACAGTTTTGGTTGCTGCTTTGTAAACCATTGTCAACGACTTCAATTTGATGCAAGCAGCAAATGGGAGCCAGTGGAGGGATACGAACAGTGGAGTGACGTGCAGGTTTCAGCTGGTTGTATACCAGATGCACCTCTGCGTTGTGGATCATTCACAGAGGCTTGAACGTGCCATTGTGAGCCCTGCCAGTAAGAAGCTGGAGCAGTTGAGGCATGAAAACACAAGCGCCTGCACCAGGAGTTGTGCTGCATGTTCAGACAGGTATGATTTCCCTGATGTTGTACAGGAAAAATCAGCATGACCAAGCCACAGAGGCCACATGTTCTGTCAGGTCAGTTGGTCATCAATCATGACTCCCAAGTTTCTGGCAGATTTTGTGGGCATGACCTGGGTAGAATCCATTTGGATACTGATCTGTTGTTGTAGAGCGGGAGTAGCCAGGAAGACGAGGAGCTCAGTCTTTGACAGGTTGAGCTAAGGCTCAACCTGCCTTCATCCATGTCAAGATATTAGTGAGGCATGCAGATATTGGTGCTGAGACTGTGGGGTCATCTGGCTGTGTATCGTCAGCATAAGAGTGGTATGAGAAGGTATGTGAGCAGATGACTGCACCAAGAGAGGAGGTGTATATTGAAAAGAGAAGGGGACCAAGCACTGACCCTTGAAGTACCCCTGTGGATAAGCAGCAGGATTTATACACTTCCCCTCAACATGATTCTCTGAAGGATCCTCCTGAAAGGTAGGACTCAAACCAGTGAGGGGTTGATCCCGAGAAGCCAAGCTCGGCAAATGCAGAGAGAAGGATCTGGTGGTTAACTGTGTCAAAGGCAGCTGACAGGTCAAGAGGTAGGACAGAGGACAGACAAGCAGCTCTAGCTGATCGCAGTGTTTCCACTACAGTCAAGAGTGCAGTCTCGGTAGAGTGTCCGCTTTTGAAGCTGGTCTGGTTCAGATCATTTAGGTTATTCTCAGCAAGAAATTCAGAGACTTGGCTAAAGACTGCACGCTCAAGTGTTTTGGGCAGAAAGGACAGGAGTGAAACTGGCCTGTAATTTTCAGCCAGAGATGGGTTGAGTGTAGGGGTCTTCAGCAGCAGGGTAACTCGGGCTTCCTTAAAAGCTGTGGGGAACACATCCAATGTGAGTGAGGAGATGATGCGCGTGATTGCAGTAAGTGTGGGTGAAATGTCCTGCAGGAGGGTGGAGTGTATAGGGTCGAGCGGCCAGGTAATTGGATGAGAGCCGAGTGTAAGTTTGGAGACTTGCCCCTGAGTGACATAAATGACAGGAGTCAGGGCCAATTTCCTCTTAGATATGTTGTGCTTTGTTGCCTAAAACAATAAGTTACTAACAGAAATGTGAACATTTGAATCTGTGTTTCCAACATGAGCTCGTAGGCAACAGTCAAAACATAGTTGAAATCTCAGGTTAGCATAACTTTATGAAAGACTGTGTTTCTCCTATTAGCTCCACCAATCTTCATCTGCAAACTAGCAAACTTAACTTAAAGACACCATCATCAAATATATCTTTTACGTAGTAACTCATCAAAGCTACAAAATGGCATAATTTAGCTGAACTACTTTGGTCCTCACTGAAAAACTTCTCACTGTCACCAGAAGTTGGTTTACATGGAAGCTAGTGTGGCACCATGGCATTGGTACAGATAAAAACAGCCGCCACTCTGACCATCTTGGTATGTTGATATAAATGGGAAAGACAGCTCTTCTCCCTTCATGCTGTACTGAAACCAAGATTCTGTCAGTTAGTAAACCAAAAAAGCCTTGCTTTCTGTCTAAAAAGACAAACACTGCAGAATGTATGTATCGTAGCATTACTGAGGTATCAGTACTAACCTAGTTTTTACTAGAAAGATTGAGAGATGCTGAAGGACTCAAGATGAATTCCATTTCTGATTTCAACCCACAGCTGCAAAATGTGGCTATGCATTGCTTGCTCTTTTCATGCATTTTACATTATAATTTGTAATGCTTACCTCACACAGCAGCTGATCTCATGATATCAGTTTAATTTGACTCCCAAAACTGGGCGCACTCCAACCAAAGACTATTGAAAGGCACAAGACTGTTGGATCGACCAGCGTCCTTTGAGGAACTACAGGTATGGCTTAGGTGATGACTTGATAAGTGACGCTGCACTGAATTTTAAAACATGTTGGCTAGTTTTGAAAGTAGGCAACAAATGCTGAAGATGACAAATTTCCACTCCCGTCACTTAAAAAGAGGCAAAATTGCATGAGCATAATGTTAAGTTACATAATAAAGGTTATGATATTATAACCCTAGTTCTATAAGCATAGATAGACTCCTCTAGAATACGTAAATATAATTGCACAGCATGCAAACAAATGCATTGGTTTTTGAAACTGCATGGGATTAGCATAATGTGAACATTTCTGCAAAGGGGAGATTCAGAAGGTACCAACAAAACCCATTTTCATTCAGATATTTTGAGGTGAAGTCACGGGACCCTTTTGAAAATGGCCGTGCCAGTTTTTCCAGCTCGGCAAAATTTAGCATATATTTGGAGCAATATTTAGCTCCCTTGTCGACAATCTAGCATACTTAGCACCAATGGATCTCTTATGTTGTGTCATATGATCTATAGTATCTTCATTCCAGCTTAAGAACTGAGCCTGCTACAGCCTATGAAATACAGTGTGTTGGTTGGGCCTGCTGGCAGGCCGACGGACCAAACCTAAAAGATTCGGGGCTTTTGAGAAAACATTTGGGGCTTGAGCACAAGAGGCCTACCCCTATCCCACATAGTAACTTTGAAGTGTTAATTATGCACACTATCCATAATGACATTTATCTTAATACTAATTTTATAAAATATAGTTAATAAGAAGAAATTCTAACATATTCTGTAAATATGTTTCATGCTCACTGTGTAGCTTGATTTAGTTGGAGAGTCCAAGGCTGAATGTCAGTTTTCTTTTCATTTCAAAGCACTCTCAACTAATATCCTTAAGGTCATATCTTCAAAAAACATTCAGTCTATTTTGTATGAGACTACCTCTTGCAAATAAACTCAACAACAAACAGCTTAGTAGTGACAGAAACATTGTATTTTTACCATTGATATAGACCTCTTATCTGAGCTGTCCTTGTATTCTTCCATCCTCTTCCCACCATCTGTCCTCACTCCCCCTTCCAATCATTTGCTCTTGCTTAATATCCTTCTTTATGCCTGCAGAACTGCAGCCATCAGACTTGACACTGAACCTCTGCAGTCACTCAAGACATCCTCCATCAGATTAAAATGGAATTATCATCAGTGCTGTAACCACTTACACAGGCCAATAATCTGTGTCGTTACAATGCTCCAAATGACAGGTAGCTGGTGTGCTCAGCTTCTCCACATTATGAAATCTACCAACCAGACCTAAAGGCCCTGATTAATGAAATGTGTACTCCCTTATAAAAATAAATACATTTAAAAAAAACAAAAACAAATCAATTTTATTTTTATTGTCAAGGATGTTGAATGACTTACACGTTGAATGGAATAGCTATGGTGATGACAGAGATCTATCTCTATGATGACAGTGTAGCAAAGGCGGTCTAATTTACAGAGGCAGGTTCTATAAAGCCTAAAGCAAATGATCTGGCACTCCAGTGGATGATTTAACCAGACACTGTTGGCACAGGGGTAGAACTGTCACTGCTGAGATACAGGATAAGAGGAGTCCTTGTTAAAGGAATGCCGGTTTGAGAGAAATAGCTTTGCAGTTTTGTGCACAAAAAAGAGCGAGTGAGAGATAGAGACAAGTGTGTATATGTGTGTGTGTGTGTGTGTGTGTGTGTGTGTGTGTGTGTGTGTCTGTGTGTGTGTGTGTGTGTGTGTGTGTGTGTGTGTATGTGTGTGTGTGTGTGTGTTGGGTGGGGGGATACATGGGGGACAGAAATCTACAAAAGGTGAAAACAGTTTGACAGAAGGTGAGAACATGAAAATAGAGGTGTCATATCTAAAGAATGACAAGAAATAATAACTCCCACTCTCCAGTACCTTACACTGATTTCGAAACACTGTACTACTACTGTAACGATACCTATCATGTATAATTTGTGTGATAGAACACCTTTGTGTACACTCCTTTCAAAGTCAAAACACTCTAACCTGTGCCCAGAAATGATGTAGTGGATGCGTCTTCCCTCAAAGCTTCCTACGGTCTCAGTAAATGAAAACTTGCTATTTTGGTTGCCCATCGCTGCCGACTCTTAAATAGATAAATAAAAAATACAGTAAATCACCTCTCAGAATGGTAGTATTTCAACCTTTTAAAGAGAATCCTTATATTCAAGTGCAGGCCTGGTGGTACAGTGATAAACAGTTAAATAAGAAACAGAAGAAAGTCTGTTTAGCCTAAGCATTTAGCATGTTAATTATCTTGTAATTAGTCTGATCCATGTCTGCTGTCTACCGCAAAATATCCATGTCACCAGGAAAGCAAAAGCCTTGAGGCAAAAAAAAAAAAAAAAAAAAAAAAAAAAAAGAGAGAGAGAGAAACAGCTCAAAGTAAGAAAGAAAATTGAAGGCTCCTTTTATGCATAACCATGTTTGGGTTTTGGTTGGAGAGATTAAAAGCAAGAGAGGACATGGCACGCTGTTAAAAAAGAAGAACCGCTCCAAGGCTTATGACGCAAAAATCAGTAGAATTCAAAACATCAAGTGACAAAACAGTGTAAGAACAAAAAGGTGCATTTTCTGGGTGGGTTAGGCTGAAGAAACACCATATTACAGGACCAAAAAATACCCATATCTTTGTCCAGCAAGTTTCCATCAATTCCGGTTCTCAAACACTGAAACATTTACTACCAGGAATATCCGGTTTAGGCTACCTTGTACACATAGGCCTGCACCTGGTACTAACATGTATCTTCAGATTTTATCTACAAATGATTTAGGGATGTGCACAACCCCATTTTTTATGGTTTCATGGTCGACTAATCAGTGGGTGGTATGAATGAATGATTGATTGTTCGGTTTGTGCCGGTTTTCAAAAAAGTTTTAATTGATTCTGGCAAAACTTGAGAGTGATATGATGAAAAAAGCCCCGGTGACAATCCTCCTAAATGTCTTTCTAATTTTTTTTTTTTTTTTTTTTTAATTAGGCTAGCTAAATTAACAGTAGAATCTGAATCAATAATGGAAAAAACAATATATCCCAGAATGTGCAGTATGTAGTACATACATATTGCAAGATTTGGCATAAACTGATCAACAAATAAACCCCATAATTCAAGCCTCAAGCCATATAAATTTATTGAAGATATTATATCATTATCTATAGGGTCTTACTATATTTATCTAGCTATTTCAGCTTTAGGTCTACATATACTGTCAGTGTGTGTGTGTGCATGTCTATGTATAGATATGTAGATGGTAAGATCCTGTATGTCTGTAAAGTTTCTTGAGCTGCTATCTTAGCCCATCATGCTAGATACTTATGTTCTTTCATCTTCAGTTATAAATTCATGGGGTAACTTGGTATTTTATCATGTCTTTGGAGCTAATTGTATTACTTAAAAAGCTGAATGGATGTCTATTATTGTCTCCCAGTGTAAGTTAGTGCTTCATGATATACATTACTATGCATGCTGATGTGTATTTTCTGATATACTATTGGTTCATAGCCTACCAGTTGATGAGCTAATTGATGCTGTCCTTCCCTCTGCTGGCCACGTTCCTAATGGTCACTGTTGAGCGCCTGGTTGTCTATTTAACTCTCTGTAACTACTTGTATGTAACTTTGCGTTGATGATTATCTTTTGGCCGAAACGTTTGCCCCTGCTTTCACCATATTACTTTTTTATCGGCACTGCAGCAACAGAAAAAGTCAATGCAAACATTTAGCTGGGTCTGCAGGTTCACCATGTCTTCAAATCGAAGATCAGAAACAAAGTAATCCATGTAATCCACAGCCTTGCGAAAATAAAATGTGTCCTTCCTTTCCAACAAAAAACATCCTTTTTATGTTTCTTTTGGTTTCTACTTGGAAAATTCTACTGTCTTGTGATAGTCTACATTCAACAGAGTGATCTAACGGAGAACAGAAGAGAAAAATGACCTTGTGTGACCGGCTGTGTTTAGATCATTTAAATCCAGGCAGAGCTTTTACATAGAGCAGGCTCCATACAACTGGCTAACGGCTAGAAAGCTAACAGGCCAAGAAAACCTAAGGAGACCTGATTAGCCCAGGTAACTATTTTACCCTAAAGGCTGCATGTAAGGCACACTTCCTACCCAAAACTCTAACCACAGCCAGTACCACCTTACAGGCAATATTCAGGGCAAAATTTAACGCTCTTTACTGCTCTACTCAATGTTGGTGAGCGACAGTAGTTCCGTTTAATTAAACTGGTTATAAATAAATAAATAAATAATCACACACATTCCTAATGATTTTGCTGGATTACATTTACCGCTGGCATTATTCCAGTGTCTGCATTCAGATCTGACTGCGATGTGAACACACTACACTGCACACATGTAATTGTTGGATGTGCAGTGGATATCCATCTGTATTTATAGTTGCATGCATCCCTGACCCAGTGTACAAATTGGAGCCCTTTCACACACTGCTGCCTGTATATTTCAGTAATATTCCTATAGTAACTCAATCACGTCTAAGGAAAAAGGAATGAATTTAGGCTTATTTAGGTTTAGCAGTTTGATCATTTAAACACTGAAAATTGTGACAATGCATTTTATTGGAGAAGGCCCATAAATTAAAATCATACCATCAAGAATAGTCTTGTAAAGTACAGCCCTGTCTCTGTCCAGCAACGATCCTCTGCCTGTGCAGCTCACACTGTAACATAGGAACGGACGCTTTAATAATTAGCCTACAACAGGATGTAGTAGGTTAATAAGCATCTGTTGTTTTCATATTCTCCAGCTCTCTTGGGACAAAATTCCATGATCCTGTTGCGACATTTACATTGACCTTAAGTTAAGTTGAAAACCACCTTCACTTTGACTTCGAGAACTGACTGGATGAAAGTTTGGGAACTGAATCATGTCACATGGTTTAGGAGACAAGTTATGAAGTTGCCCTGGTGCAAAAGAAATTATGACTGGCCTCTTTAGCAGTGCCTTTCTAAAGTGTAAAGGGGGTTACAATTTATTTAGCAACCATTTCTTTCAACCCTTTTTACAGTTGCTCCATTGAAGAGGAGAATCTCTTTACAAGTGAGACAACGCCAAGAGAGAAGCATCAAGGAAACAAAAAATATATCACTAAACATATCACTAAACAACAATGTGCAGAAGCAAAACTGACTCAAAGGTAATGATAAAGGCAGTAAGCGCAACGTCACACGCACCTAAAAGGTAGCACCCCAGTACAGTAGAAGACTCAGTTGCCTAGCTATATAAGTTATTTTTAGGGATACAAGCACACTTAAGAAAGCAGCAGAGAAACAAATTAATAATGCTGGATCACCATTGTTACAGCCTGTCAATCTTCCACAGCCCTTAAGATTATTCTGCATCATCAATATCTTTTTCTGATCTGAAACTCATTATTAACATTGCACTTCATTGTGCATGGTGTTTTGATACTAACAAAACAAAAATTACAGAGCCTAACAGAGAGCATCTAAAGGTCAAAGTGATCAACTAATGTAGGATTCCACTCTGATTTATCCCACTGATTGAATGCTGCTAGACAAGGATCTGGATATTTATTGTCTGCATCTGACCATAATCAGCTGACCTGTGCCTGCTCGGCTGGCTCCCATTTGGTCGCCTCCATACATTTGTCTTTTGATTTTCTCCACCCTCTCCTTCTGCAAATCTCCCTTTTCTCTGTCTGCCTTCCTCTGTGTCTCTGCATGCGTCAGAGAGATATGTATTTCCGAAAATGGATGTCAGCAAGAAAGACGACTGGATTTAATACAGATTCATTATTTTGATTGATGCTGCAAGAATCTGCCACTCACTGCGGACATAAGAGGATTCAGCTACATGCTTTATGGTTTATAAAAACCTCAAAGGAAAGTTTAAGTTCCTTTATAGATCTCCCTTGCGCTTTCTCTTGTCTTTCAACTTGATCCTGACAAATGGACCAGAATAGTTTTCCCCGCAAATAAAGTTAGTGGGAAAGCTTTCCGGAATACTTTCTTTTTTACTGGGTGTGTTGCACTGCAAGGTATGATCGATAGGATCAATATTGCAATAGGGATATATGTGGGTCTTTAATCTCCCACATGTAGAGACGTGAGTGGAATATCAGACTAATGTAAGTAGAGTTCAGGTAATTATTGATGAGAGATTAGAGGAATGATTTGTGCTTGAACAAACTAATCAAGCTGTCACTGTGACAGGCACAGGGCTGCAGTAAATAAATACTAAAAGAAAGTAAATTGCTTCTATTGAAATAAGAATTTAATTTGTTGCCTTTGTCTCCTCAAAAGAAGAGCAGTTTACTTATTTAAATCCTCACAATTTTATCTGTGATGGCAGTTTGTATGTAGAGAATTGAATAACAACATATCCTATTTGATTTGGTAAGGGTCTGTAAGCAATGCTGTTATATTCCAACAATAATTCAGAATTAATGAAATGCGTTACTGTGCACATTATGCGTATTGTTCAGGGGCAGAACCACAGAGTGAGGGTGGTTTTTCACCTGGGAACCATAATAGCATAACCCTTAGGGCTGACAGTGAGTCATAACACTTCCTGAATTACATATCAGCAGAATATTCCTGACAAATCTCTCCTTTTCCACAGGAAAAAAGTCACAGGAACTCAGGAAGAGCACCCTTCATTGTGCATGAAATCATTTCTCATGTGCAAGACTTTTTTTTTTCTCCAGCTGTTCAATTTGCTGGTACAAATTCAGAATGAGAGTGCATTGAGGCTGGTTAGAAGCGCAGATTACACTTCAGTTGGAAACATTGTCATTTCCTCTAACTGGGGGGGGAAGCTTACTTACCCATTTGATTGCAAATGCTACTTTTCATGAGACTGCCAAAAGTACCCATGCAAATCCCTGCAGGAAATGCCAAGACCATACGTGTTGTTTTTGTTGCTGTTAAATTAGATTATGATCAAACAACATAAATAAAACATGAAACAATTTACCAAAAAAAACTAATTCATGTTGATGAGTTCCTGCTCTTTTCAAAGTTCATGCGGGTTTCATTGTCATCAGGATTCAGACAACACTGATTCTCTTTTAATCCTCTCATCAAAACAAGCTTTAGCTTTTATCTAATCTCCTCAACATGAAGAAGGAATGTATAAAAGAAGGAAAGGACACTGCATCATAGCGACAGCATTCCAAATTTGCATTGCTGCCAAACTTTGGGGCAACTATTATTGAAGTCAGTGGGATGGGCATAAACAAAAAAAAAAAAAAAAATCCCACAATAAACCACTGCACCTGTGCCATCTAAACTTTGACAGGACAAACATTTGACTATTTAATTATTTAACACTTTACACAATGCAAACTGTTTTTTTCAGTGTGTGTTAGTTGTACTTCTTATTAGTCTCAAAACACTGCCACTCTGTCCAGCAGCTGCAGCCTAGCATTAACCTCAGCCAGCTGTAGACAATGTTAGTGACTTGATGTCAGTGTTAGCCACATCCAAAACTATTGTATATCAAATGTGAGCTAGTTAATAATATAACAAATTACCAATAACTTCACCCCCTCTTGGGGCAAAAACCAGTTCAACAAGCTTATAAAATGAGGGGTGACACACCCACTCAACATTGTGTCACCACTCCGAAAGTTTCCACACATTGCACCAATCTGAGTTCACTCTGCACTGACACAATGTCCTTTCCTCCGTTTCTACTTAAAGCATTTTCTTGATTCTTGTTCCACACTTTGTTTTCTTTTTCTTGACAATATGTTGGCAGGTAGCTGTCATGACAGTTGGGCATGCAGTCGAGAATATGTCTGAAAATGATTCTTACACACACACACACATAAATTGAGCCGTCAAGATCAGCCTACAAAGCATGCTGCTAGGAATGAGGGAGAATTTTCGCATACACACACGCACATGCGCGCGCGCACACATACACACACGCACAGTGCTGTGAATGTGAAATATATATGGCATTGTGTCATATCGTGTTGTTTAATACAATAAAAAAGGGCTATTGCCATTGTGGAGACACTACCGCCAGTGGCAAAGTGATGTCCTCTACATCCAACAAGAAGAGAACACAGCAGTTACAACTCTGCTTTCTAACCATGAATATACTCATGACAGTGAGCTTCGATAAATCATTCATGAGAAGCTCATTTTGTTCCATGTGGAATCTAGCCTCTGTGGCCCTGGTACTTTTGTTGGAGTGGCCATCGCTGCATGTTTACCAGACTCACAAATGGTCACATATGGTTACATTCTGCATGTACAGTGGACTTGTGCATTAGTGAGTGTTTCACTTTCTTGTTTGCACTCAGCATTGATACTAGCTTTCATACTAACTCTCCTTATCTATACAATCATGTATATACTTCAATTCCATCTGTATGTTTCATTTTATATTCATTACCATCTGTATATTTCACATCTCATATCTCTTTTTCTTAGGTTAGCTCTTATTGTATATTTTTAGTTTTTAGTCTTTATAGTAAATATTTAGCCTTTAGTCTATTTTATTTAACTTTATTATATGTTTCTACTGTTGCTGCTGGAACACCAGAATTTCCCTGGTTGGGATCAATAAAGTATATCTATCTATCTATCTATCTATCTATCTATCTAGCTGTTTAGAAGGGCAGTGAGCGAGACCACCATGTAACTGAAAAGTCCTAAATTTGATCCCTGCAAAAGTCATGTGTTTTGTCAAAGACTGATTTTTGCAAAAGTCATGTGTTTAGTCAAAGCTTCATTCTTGCAAAAGTCATGTGTTTTGTCAGTCTGATCCCTGCAAGTCATGTGTTTTGCCCAAGTGTTGAGATAAGAGAGTCAGCTAAATGTCTAGATTAATTTAACTTATCTCCACAGTGATAAAACACAGAAGTGAACTGATAAAACAGTGATAAAAATATGATGATGAAACGCTGAGAAAGAAGAGACACCATTACTAATTTGAATAGGTGAGATTAAGGAAGGGGAGTGAAGGTGGGGGTAGGGTGGGGGGTGGTGCTTACAAAACAATCTCACTCCAACCATAGGATCTGTGTTCATAAACTAAATTTATCACATATTCTGTTCTTGAGAGCAAACAGTGCAGCGTGTGGCATCTTAGGAGGAAACAACGTGATTCCCATAGCTTTGAGCACGGCTGCAGGTGACTGTCTTCCACTAAATCATATGACTGACTCCTTTCACATGGCCTAGAACACAAATACACATCCAGCCGCACACACACACGCACACCTCCAATGTCACAAGAGCAGAGCGGGGTGCCCTAGGCACTAAAAGGGGGAGCTCAGGGCCCTCAATGAGCAACGGAGCGCAACGGACAGAGAGAGAGGAGAGGCAGAGATACGGTGCGGGAGAGGGAGGGGGAGAGAGAGAAAAAGAGAGAGAAAGAGGACGGGGTTGCAGCGCTCTGAGCCACAGTGCAGTCACAAGCAACGAGTGATGAGAGAGGACAAGGTCACAGATCATAGGCAAGGGAGACGGGCAGTCATGTATGGCAACATGCCCCCACCACCTCACAAAAGGATATCCATACACATACATAACATTACAGCACATATAGGCTAATATACACCTGTGTATTCTCTTACACAGATATGCACAGGAACTATTAACAGATACCCGAAAGACACTACCAACCCACGCACAATGCCTAAAACATAATAGCTTGATTTTTTTTTTTTTTTTTTTTGCTCAGGGAAGCAAACTTTTGTTGATATAAGATGCTAATTTATGCATGTAAATATACAAACTGTTTTAGCTTTTGTTAGCTTATCCCCTGATATGCCCTGCTCTTTCATGAACAAAAGAACAATTCCTGTAAAGAGTGCTGATTTCAGATCTGTTTTTCTTCACCTCGCTGCTGCCCCTGACCGTCGATAGCAATAGACAGGGGCTGACCTGAGAACAGTGCCTGGAGGCAGTTTGTTAAGCTCGGTCCCTGGTGAGTACTTTGCAGACGGGTGTTGCCCAGAGTTGAAGTCTATTAGTTTGAGTTTATTTACAGCCAAATGCCCAGAGACCCGCCTCTGTAATGTTGTTTGGGGGAAAATAAGAGCTGAAATTGAATGAAAAGCATCACACCACATGCATAATTCATGGCTATCATTATCAAACGCACACAGAAGCACAGATGAACGCACACATAAAAAGCACCAGCATACACATACAAACAGGCACAAATGCACACATACAGATCATTATGTGTGCTTATTATAAAGGCTGTTTCGGTCATTCATCCCCATGCTGAACTCAGGCCAATTTTCTCAGCATGGGTCTTTTTTAGGCATAATAACACAACAACATCACAGCGAGGACTACTCAGACCATACAAGCAAGCAAGGAGGGAGGAACAATAAACATGCATCTTTAGTAAATTTAATCTGGCATCACTGTAACATGCTGTCTTTGGTTTCTACAAAGGGTGTGCTCATGAGTCCTGTTACACTGATGTGGATAGTTTTGCAGTGCAGTTCTGAAGACTGGATGTGCGTGTATGAGCCAAAGAGATTGGCAAACAGAGTGAAAATAGGGTTCAGAGAATCATGGAGAATGATAATGAAAAAGGTGAGAAGAGAGCTGAAAATTAGAGACAGTGAGGAAGACAAAATGAGGTCGAAAGACCAAGAAAAAAAAGATGGCAAGAGAGTTGCAATGAGTGTTCTCTGCATCAGCCTTCTCTTCCTCCTCTCTCAGGCCCTGCTGACCTTAAGCTGTCTTTGATGCACTTCTGCTGCCCTAAGTAGCTCATGAAGTCACTGCATGCACATACACACACACATACACATGTACACACACACACACACACACACACACACACACAGACAAAAGACACTTATCTTCTTTTTAGCACAATTTCTCTTCAATACACACACTCTTCTCTAGCACACAGACGTGCATATGCATGTGCAATCACACACACAGAGTTGATAGAGTTTATGACAGACACACACACATGTGCACATGCACCACACACACACACACATTTTCGGGTTACCATTAGGAGTGCTTACTGATGCAGTACCCTGGTGGAGAGAGAATTCAGCAGGATTCTCCAGTGAATAGTGAGAGATTCTGGTCTCATTCAGCAGACAAATGAAGCGTGAGCAGTCTGAAGGGCACACACCCACACTTAGACGCACTTACACACACACACACACACACACACACACACACACACGCGTGCACACAGACGTTCGCACCCATTTCTACCCTCAGTAGACAGACACACATATTCACACTCTTTGCAAAACTGGATGTATGTGCATGTACACACCGACACACACAGACACACACACCCACGCACACACACATACACATGCCAGTGCTCAGTGCACTGTAACATCCAGTAAAGGAATAGAGCTGCAGAACACTTCTTAATGGATATGAGGCAGCCAGCTGTGTTAGCCAGGGCAAGAGAGGAGAAAAGACAAGGGAAGAGCAGGGGTCCAACATGATCTAACACACACACACACACACACACACACACACACACACAGATAATCCAAACACATGTGCATGCATGTGTACCATTCTTACTTAAGCATATTTTATTTAAATGGAAATGTAAAGCGTGAATGCAAAGAGCATAGTTATACTTATTGATAATCAGTTAATCAGAGTGTGTGATCAGACTGTGTGACCTCACAGAGACTTGACACAAAGTTGAGGCTGTTCGGCAGGTATGCAACTCCAATGTGGCGACCTTTTCTTTTCAACCCCAAATACATGTCAAGTAGAGTCATTTGACATGCGGAGAAGCTATTTTCACTCAAGTACAAAATGTGCTTTACATTATACAACCTTAGAGTAACATCTGCCACATGCCTTGAAGGCAAGCTGTAGTTGTGAAGTGTTTCAAATTCTATTCTATCCCCCCCCAAAAAAATAAAAAAAATAAAAAATAAAAAATAAAAAAAAAATAAACAACACTCACTGATTGATTGGCCCTGAGCTTCACATGCAGTGCAAACTGGCAAAATAACAGCTTAGAGAGAAAGAGAACAGAAGAGAAAACTCCAGAAAGGAGGTGGTATTAAAAAGAGATGAGAGATGAAAGTGAATGGAGACAGCTCTCTAATGCTTTTCCTACTTCCCTCCTGAGATCTGTGAGTGTGTGTGTGTGTGTGTGTGTGTGTGTGTGTGTGTACTTCTGTGAGTGTGCCAAGACTATAGAAAGCCCCCTGAAAGATGAAGTGCATTGTTTGAGATGCGCTCTTGTTATGTTGTGTACCGTAGTCTCAGACTTCTTAAACTTTGCTGAAACTCCCACTGCTCTCTCAGCCTCATTGAAGCCTGTACATGGAAATACTACGGCAACATGGTGGGAGCAAAAGCAAAGCAAATGCAAGGTAGAGAATGGCATATCTTTTTGAAATCCGTCCAGCATTGTGCTATTTCTCATTTGTGCAATTTTATCAGTTTTTGGAAAAGAAGTGTGAAACTTGTTTATGTTGTCAAATTGTAGCTGGCGGTGATAAACAAGGCGTCTAATGTTGCAAACGGGGATCTTTTATGCGTTCCGTGCAAACATCATAGAGCAATTTTTCATAGTGTCCACTGGAATCACAGTCATAATTAAGCTAATTGGCTGAGATAAATTCTCATGTCAGTTTATTTTTATGGTGTACAGACGTCTACAGGCTGCTGTACAATGAGCATAATGGCTTAAATACCTGGCAGTCATTATTTTACACAAAGGAAAACATACACATCTTTCCTCTCACTAACTTACTTTACTTACCTACCTACTTATTTACTTATTTATTTGCAAAATGGAACAAACTAAAAAGTAACCAAATATCAAAATGCAACAGATTGTGCAAGTAAGCTTAAAATATCGTGAGGAATATATATATATATATATATATATATATATATATATATATAGTTTTACTGGGCCTCAGATGTATCATTCATTCAGCCTCCGTTAACTAGGAGTTCAGACAGCCTTCTGCTGCACGTACCCTTGGTGTACACTTCCAAACCAATCTGTAGACCTATAATAAAGCTGTCTCATCCTGCCTTGAACCCTGTGTGCACGTGTGTGTGACTGCAGTCCCAGGTAAAGTCTCAATCAACTCATCTGAGAGAGAGAGGGAAAGAGAGGGAGGAAGAATCCCCTTTGGCTCCAACAAACCTTTATCCTTCATGCTTTATCCTCAGATACAGCCTATTCTCAAAGTTCAAACACCTGGCAGTGATTCTTACATTCTGATTTACTCCTCCATATTTCCCTCTCGGTGTCTTCCTTTTGCTTTTTTTTTTTTTTTTTTGCTGTCTTCCTTCCATCCCTCATCCCTCATTCTGAACCACCTTTTCTTCCTTTCATTTTCCCTTAAACTTTCATTCTTATTCAGCTGTTTAACTGCATGTTCGCATATTAGCCCCTTCTCTTCTTCCTCTCCTCTATCCTCCCTTCCTTCCTCCTTCCTTTCATTTTAGGAAACGCACTTTCGCAGCATCAGTTCCTGATTTCAGTCTAAACCCCAGAAGCCTGATTTTCCGAGTCTCCTATATCCTTCCCCCTTTTTAATCCTTCCCCTCTTTTTTCCCTCTAAACTTAGCAGCTGCTAATCAAGATGAAGCAGTTTGAGTGGGAGACAGGGGCACACACACACACACACACATATAAACACACATACACACTTGCACGCAGACACACAAGCGCATGTGTGCACGCGGATACACACACAAACAACACACACATATGTGAACAAACACAAACACAAGATGGAGGAGAGGGAGTAGGAGCCCAGGGGTTGCCTGGAGCTGTTTCCCAATCAGTGCCACTGGGGAGAACAAGAGAGACCGTCAGTGTCTACAGCAGGAACAAGTCCCTACCATGCGCACACACAAACACACACACACACACACACACACACACACACACACACACACACACACACACACCTCAGCCTCTACAAATAGACTCTTCTTCTGAAGAACACATTTAAACCAGCATGACAACTGAGGGCGTCTGTGATCAAACAAGCGACAGTCTGATGTGACTCATGCACATTCATACACATGGGAAGGCCCTCTTTCAAATAAACATATTTATGTCACATGCAGTGCAATGAGGCTTTGAACAGAAACAAGTGATTTTTTGTTTCTTTTTTGAAATGTGTTGCAAGTGTGTATGCGTAAATTTGCTGCATGGCTGGGAGGTTGAGAGGGGTCTTTATGCATGTTGTGCATGTGTTTGAGACAGACTCATATAGATGGTACAGTGAGAATCACTATTTGGCAGGCACAGAAAATATAGTGAGAGTGGTCTGTGTCAGTGGTGACAAGAAGCATCCGCAATAAAGCTAGTAGGATGTTGGTATACTCACCGACACAGCTGCTCCAGTTACAAAGAGACTTTGCAGATAGCATAAGGAGAAGGTAGATTATATATCACTCTACAAACAAGGGAACAGTGTAAGACAGCAGATTATATACAGTACATTCAGCATTTAGCAATTATATGCATTCAAGCAGCATGGAGTGCAGTATTGTTGCAGCTGTGTCGGCAGATGGTGAGTGTCCAGGAGTGTGCTGGAGCATCGCACCACGAGGTAGTTATACTGAGCAGGACGAGATGGAAAAAATAAATCATGAGCATTAAGGAGCACTGACATAATCCCTGAGGTTAAAGTGGTGCAGCCGTGCAAACACACTTTTCCAGACTGGGCAAACAATGGCAGGTAATAACAAATAGGAGTGATAAACAGGAGCAGTAGCAGCATTGCAGTTGATGTGCTTGTTTTTCTGCTGGTGATAATAAGGACAGAGATCAGAGACTGTATGGGGGGAGGGCTGAGGATGAGACATAGAGGTCACTGGGTGAGGGTGGCACTGGGGCTCTTGGGAAAAGCTGGTCTGGTCAGAGAGGACATAGAGTGGACAGAATCAAATTTCACCATTATGCACTGCAGGCTAAGGCTAAAAGACATTGTCCAAAATGGAAATGCATAATTTGTCTCATAAGACCAGTCTACGGCTTCTTTAATCTGCAATTGTACGTTTCTGTGGGTAACAGTGTCAGCTAAATGTCTAAGACATAAAAATGTGGTGTAATTCTGCATGATCGTAGAGTACTAATGAGAAATTTGGCTCAGCTTGCTGTGAAGGAGTGAGATGTGTACAGTGAACTGAACAAGTAAACAAGTCATTCACCACTAATGATGCAGGCACCCCTGGGCCAATCAGAAACCCGATGCATCATCGCTCCAAGTTTTACCAAACTGTAACAGTTCAGGGCTTTTCAAAGTTGCTTTGATTTTTTTTATGTTTTATTTTCTTTTATTTATACTTTCCCCTTAGGAAATTAATGTATTAATTTTTTAATCTGTATTTAAGTTTAATATTTAATTACAACATCTCCAGTAGGATATTGGAGTGATAGCTTGACTTTATGAAATTTGACTAGCAAGTTTCATATCATGGCTTAAAGGAATACTTCACGTAAAAACTGCATGCCTCACAGAGAATAAAGTTTTATTTTGTTTTTTTTAATAGCTGAATTACATTGGTTTGAGACATAGTGAGCATATCAATCAAGACTTGGATCAACCACAGATGGTTTCATGTCCTTTATGCTGCTCTTTGTCAAAATTGCTTTCATCAGACAATCCAGACAACTGGAGAGTACACATGATACAAAAAAAAAAAAAAAAAAAAAAAAAAAAAAAAAAAAAAGAAGAAAAAAAGATAGTTCAGGCATCAGGCAAATCAAAATTGAACAGCAGAACACAGTGCCAAATTGTGTCATTCTTGGAAGTCTCATCAAAATTGGACCAATGGTGTGGCAGTTTTGGCTTTTCAGTTTGGGAAATTCTGACCTTGAAAATAAATAACTTATCTGTACACAAAACTGTTTTAAAGCCAATTTAGTGGTTTTATGTTATTATCTACTGCAACATTTCAACCTCTGGAAAAGATTTCCTCAAGTAAAAGATAATGTCTTCCTGAGGAAGACATTAAAACAACTGTGCACGGCTATTTTTTTGCCTTCCAGCTTTTGCGCTTCTTTTTTTGTTTGTTTTGTTTTGTTATTGTGGATTGTTTGAATATGCATACATTCTTCTGTGTTCAGACTTTGCTTTAATGTCCCTGTCAAGCCAATCAGTGTGCTTATTTCAAAACAGTGTGCAAAGTTTGAACATTTCTCAAAATTCAACCAAAACCAGACTGGCCTGAGATATTGCCAGGGATGTGACGCTGGAGGTAAAGTTCTTTCAGGAAGATTGCTCTGATGATTTAGAGAAAGATTTTCCCACACCGTCTAATTTGCACTATGTCCGCTGTAATTTGCTGCCTCTTCTATTCACATTTAACCAGTCATCAGATTGCTGCTATAATCTAAATTGTTCTGAGCTCAACTGCTTTTGCCTGTCATTTCATTTCACTGCCTTTGGCTGATACCTCCACCCCACTTCCTCCTGTGTTGACCACATCCAGCTCATCAGATGGAGATCCAGTCTTCAGTAATCTTTACCTTGCATTTTTTTTTTTTTTTTTTTTTTGTCTCTTCTGACTGATAACATATTTGGCAAACATGGTATGATCCATACCCCACCATCCAATGAGCAGAAACTGACTAATTACAAACTGCATTATTATTGCATTATGGAATAGACCACTTGGGTGGCCTATTCCATGTAATAATGCATAAGTTTTTGTTTATTTAGCCTAATATTTTATTTGTCAGGTGGTAAAGCCTCTTGTCAAACAACTAATCATGAAATTAGTCACAAGTTGAATTGTGTCCCAGGCATCTGCCACAGCAGCTGATGTAGAAATGCATCCAAAGGTCAGAAGCTTACATCCTTTGGCTGATACTGTGTTTTCATGGCACCTTTGAGCGTTCGTTTGAGTGACCATGTGTTTCTTTAGTTTCATGTGACAGGTTATATGGAACCTGCCAAAAACATCTGATGACTGGAGCATATTATGAAACCTTTGCTGACAATAATCAAGGCGAAACAAACTGTCACTTTCTCTGCTCCATGTTTTCAAGGAAATCCTCTCTTAATTTGTATTCTGTATGAATTTACAGGTGACAATGTGTAACTCCTAAAAATATGCTAAAATGCAGCATCACCTACAGCCTAGAAAAGGACAGAGTTATTAATACAAGAAAATTTGCACAATATAAAACATTTATATTATTACCTCAGTTAGTAAACTTTTTTTTTTTTTTTTTTTTTTTTTTTTTTCCTTTAAGTAATTCTGAGCATGTTCTTGTTTTTTTCCCAGTGGTTCATCAAGATAAATCCTGAGCAAGGCACCAAGGCTGGACGGCGCAAAGTCATGTTAAACCAGACAGGAAAGGTCACCCAGAAAAAGATGACATCAGTCAACCCTCCTGTCTCCAGCCTGGTGAAGAAACTAATCGACTTCATATAAGCCAGTGAACCCAGCACATGAACACACACACACACACACACACACACACACACACTTTGTTAGCCACTTTTTTCCCGGTACTCAGTAAGTCATCCTTAGTCACTCATTCACTGACACCCTCACTAGGGAACTGCCTTCATCATTCATTCTGTTATTCAATTTGTTTTACGTGGTCACTCGTTTACACCTGAAATCATTTATTCAGCCTGTTTTTCAGTTATGCACTCAGTCCCTCCGTCTTTGTATTCAGAGTTCAGTGCTTAGACACACTGCAAGATTTCTCGTTCTGTATTATATATTAGGATGAAATTTAAGTTTATTCGCCAAAATGAGCTTCAGATTGTTTTCCAGTTACTTTCTCATTTTGTACAGATGTTTAGCAATTTCATTCACTTTGTCATTCATTCAGTATACAGTATCATACAAACATGCAACAGTTTGTGTTAGAGGATCACTGTATGATTTTTACGCTTGTGTACCAGTGAGAACCATGGCTGGAGGCACTATTTTGTTTTAAAGATTTTCGAGTCATGGTTTGAAAAGACACTTTTAAGCTGTTTTATTTGTCTTCAAATTTTAAGCTGCAATTTCAAAGGCCATTTTATTCAATGTATTAAAGCTCTGTGTTTCATAGCAAGACTGCCAAGGGGTTATTCATTAAAATTATTAATAATACATTTAATTTTTTAAAATGTAATTTATTAAAAATCCAGAAATCTTGTGTAAAAGTGTAAATAAACAGTAAGAAACTGTTAATCCTCTTACAGTAAGTTGCTGTAAAAATTGAAAATAACAGAGTTTTGGTGTATTTACAAAATCGGTAGCAACCTGTACATTTCAGTAAAAGCAACATACCATAATGTTTACAGTAACATTCTGGCAACCCTGCTGCCAATTATTTATCATCTTTTTGACGGGAAAGTCTTTCAGTGTAGCAAACTGTAGATTTTAAAAACTCTTTCTGTATTTTTTTTTTTTTTTTTTTTTTTTTTGGAGAATCACTGACCAAAAGTATTTAATTCATGCATTCACTTGGCAACTACAGTTAGAAAATCGAGGAGCTTCTTCCTGGTATGTGAATACACTACACACCAGTCTCCAGCTGGTTGATGTTTGTTTGATTTCGACCGTACTGCCTGATGTATGAGTGCATGCTGTATTTTCATTATGAAGGACTCTTGGGGCTGAAACAGTGCACACTGTAATTCCCCTAAGCACTGCACATGGCAAAAAGCATTATGCACAAACTCACAAAGAAATGAACACACACAGCCTGGCCATAATCGAGGTTCCCCTCCCAATCACTTAAAAACATAACCCTCTAAATCAACATGCTATCCATCCTCCAAAATGCACCCATGAATGATCCCTTTTCTCTGTGGATCTTGCTATCTTACAATATTCATTCATTTCAATTTTGTAAAAAGGGGTGGATACTGGAGAAAAAAAAATGGGATAGGAATGGGGGAAAAAAGACTCCACTTCAGTTGGGATTTGAGGACAGATTTGAAGTCTTAGCCTGTGGAAATCCTGCTGTAACATTATGCTAATCTCTCTCGTAGAACGCAGAGAGGCTTGATCCAAAAAAAAAAAAAAAAAAAAAAAAAAAAATGCATTTCTTTATTTCTTTTCTTTTTAGGGAAGAGGAAAAATGGAGACAGCATGGGAGAGATTTAAATGTGGAGGGATGTTTTGCTGAAATTGAAATAATAGCTACTCAAAAGACAAAATCACACAAAAGGATGAACTCAGAGTTGAGGAGGAGACAGTCCCAACTCCTGATTATGGATTTTCAAGATAGGATGATGTTCTGTAAAGTCACTAAGGTCTGTTAGAAAGGCTTTGAAGCTGTTTTCTGTCAAGGCAGAAATGTTCACAGCACCATTCCTCTCTAAGCTTCAATTGATTTTGCTGCTTGGAGAGATTTCAGACAGATCTGTAAAGTGTGTAGGCATCCATGTCACAATATAGACTGATGCCATGTTGGAGGACTTGTGCGTTGTGCTACATCTGTTACTTGCTCATACTGAGGTTTGAGGAAAAGCCAAGCACAAATGTCAAGAGAGCAGAATGGGTTACCATATGACGACAGGCTTTTCAAATATCAATTTATGTATCTTTTTACCCAATAACTCTCCTGTCTGTTCTCATAACGGCATTACTTCCCACTGACAGCAGCATTCCCCCATCTTTTTCTCTACACAGTTCAACTGGATCTGCTCATAAGTATTCTAAGGGCTGTTATTGTTAATATTAACAACACAAAAGTACATGATGCCTCCCTGCCTTTTACGATAAAGGCTATCATTGTTATTGCGCCCACTTGTGACCTCAATTAAATTTAGGGGCCATTTTGGCCTGGCTTTAAACAGCCTCTGACTTCCTCGAGGGGCTTAATCCCATAAACCACTATGACCCACTGACATCATAACTTTAAGCCGCCAGGCAAAGCGATGTCAGACTATCTTCCAGAAGAGGGCCAAATGACTGCAGGTCTCTTTGAATTTGTGTGTGTGTTTGTGTCGGTTGCGTGAAGCTATCATTCCATGGCATTGAGGTGTTATAATGCCATATTATGACTGAAGTTATTTTTTCCCTGTCAGGCAACCAAGATGAGATTTAGATTTAGTGCTCGCTCCCATAAGGTGTTTATCAGTGGATAAAAGCGTGAGAATCTCTAAGCACTGTTGATCACTGTAAGCCTTGCCATTGTACGGATACGAGCAGGGGGAGCAGCCTTATGTTGCTGCTATTGTTCTCGGCGCTCAAAAGCTTGTCTTTCAATGTTTTTGACAGGGCCAGAATAAACTATGTTATGATGACAGAATGTCATGATGTTGTAGGGATGCTCAACTCATCATAAAAGCTGATCCTTCAGCTGATGAAAACATCAACAGTGGTCATAACCCAAAGAGACAACCTAGATTTAGAATGACTTTGGAAGGAACTTCCAACATTGTTAGTCTAGCAACCACTTTGCAGTAATCTATACCCTTGAAATAAGTATAATGGCACAGTGACTGTACAGTAACATTTTAGAGGTTGAAAAAAATCTCCAGCTCGCTGACAGACTTAGGCTTAACATCCACATTTACAGACTCATGGACTTTGAAGTGCATTCTTGATAA
This sequence comes from Myripristis murdjan, assembly GCF_902150065.1. Lineage (NCBI taxonomy): Eukaryota > Metazoa > Chordata > Actinopteri > Holocentriformes > Holocentridae > Myripristis > Myripristis murdjan. The sequence continues at coordinate 32,934,041 of NC_043980.1, forward strand.
GTCCACAAGGGCTGTTCAGGGCTGTCCTGATGTAAAATCAGGAGGGGCACGAAGCCTCCCTCTCCTGGACAGTTTGAGCTCTTCATGAGCACTTTCTGTAAGTCTGCAATTCTGCAGACTTTGCTTGAGGCCATTTCCCACAATCCATTGTGTTGTGACAGTAAAACGGGGATAAGTGCGGATGGGAAATCCCGGTGTAGAAAAAACAAACAAAAAAAAACACTGTGGAAGCAGCTGCAAAAAAAAACAACAAACAAACAAAAAAGTTTATATACAAGCAAAAAACAGTTCAGTGGTGATTAGCTTATTGCTTAATTGTTCCTCACATAACATGACATCAAATATCTTCATCTTACTTGATCCCAAACATGATTATTTGGCTTAACAGGAAGTGAACAGCAAACTCTGCAGTTAGCAACAACTAGTGTCAGCGTTAAAGTTTTGTGATGTCACAATCTGCTGTCCCACCTCCATCACATTTCTGCCTCTTCACGACTTTGCACTCTCACATGCTCACACATTTGCGCTGATCATGCAGGTGATGTCACTTAAAGTCTATGAGGGTTCAGCGCTTCAGGTTTAGGGCTGACAGTGGGATTAGGCCCAAGTATTCTCTGATAGGCAAGAGCCCCTGTCCATCAGCACTGTATTTTTATTTGGTAAACGTGGTTTTTCTAAGTGTTGTCATCAATGATTGCCTTCGGAGACTGAAAGCGGAAGACTTTCTAATACTGTTTGGCCCTTTAGTGAAGTGTGGCATTGACAGACTGTTTACCAGGAATCAAGCTACAATTGTACTCCTACTAGTCATAGATCTGATGTGTTCTGCTCCTGTAAGAATGAATGATAGGAGGTGGTGAACACACCACACAGCAAGATAATAGACTTCGCAAATGCTCAGTATGCTGTTTTTCGAGTTGCTGTTGTATTACTGATACAAATGGGCACTGGCCCCAGATAATGAGGGAATATCACATCCGCACAACCAAGACAAATGTATAACCACTGGAGTAAACCAGCAAGTGTCAGGATATGATATGAAATAACAAAATAGGCATTGCTGTCGGTGTAACAACACTTTGTTAGGAGGGTCGAAGAGTCTCGGCATCAACCAGTAAACGGGGCTTCCCTTTGGACACCCATTTTTTATGACTGTGCGCATTTATACGTGACAATAAAGAGCAAATCTGCACTGAACAATATCAACAGTGTCCTCTTCTGTCTCTAAATTTTAGGGCTTGTTTGAGCATTTAATCTGGTGGTTATACTCTACTAAAACATTTAGATTTAGAACATTTACACTCTATTATAGGTTTTTAATTTTAAAAAAGTGACTTGTCTATTCCAAATCTACCTTATGTTCATTCTCAAACTTGGAATTTGCCTTGAGCAGCTCACAATGAATTCATAGTTTTACTTAGGGCTGGGCAATTAATCGAAAAATAATCGAAAACCGACATTTAGGGCCCTTAACCGACATAATCCTGCCCATGTCAGTTATTCCGGTTACTGCACCACAACACGTCACATCACAAAATGCTCCTGTTGTCATCGTAAACATGATCCGTTCCTCCTCACTCAGGCTGTACACTACAAACTTCCAGCAGTTTAAGCAGCACGGATTAAAAAGAGAGACACCAAAAGAGCCTCACCGCATCGTTTAGCCCACAATCAGGGGTCCGTTTCACGAAGCAGGTTCAACAAACTCCGAGTCTTACCCCAAACTCTGAGTTGGTCTACTCTAAGATAGGAAACTCTGAGTTTTCAGTTCCAGAACAGCTGATTTGAGCTAGTTTAATCAACTCGGAGTAGTTTCACCTGGAGTTAAGTGCGTGCATGACAGCTATAGAAAGACAGAGTCAATGGAGCTCCGATTTGACGATTCACCATGGCAACGGGGAAGCGTCGGGCTGCGTTTTTCACCCCAGTTGAATTGGAAATCTTAATGCATTCATACAGCGAGTTTGAAAATGTTTTTTTTTTTTTTTTTTTAAAAGCAGTAAAGGAGAGGGAGACGCACCTGTCAACATTTGAGTAGTAAAATCCGGGAGATTTTTGTGGCTCAGACATGGGATGTTTATTTACCTTGACAGTTTCGGAGGTAAGTTCCTCCTTCTTCCAACTGACAGCAGGAGCGGCACCTGTCAGATCCGACAGACAGGGTGACTGGGTGGCCGTGCACCATGCAGTGCCGCGGCCCGTGCCGGCCCGTGCCGGCCGGTGCTGGCGCGGTGCCAGCCCGCGCCAGGTCTGCCGGATCTCCGCGCGCACTGACTGCTGTACTTTCATTATAAACTGACTTTTGTTTATCCGCGGTTGCAGCAGCACAACGGACAATGACACAGACAACTTGGTTGATTATTGATTGCGCAACGCAGCGAAATTTACGGGGAAATACTAGTACGGGAGGGGGCCGAGAAAGGAGGGTAAAATACAGGAAAATACCGGCCAAAACGGGATACTTGACAGGTATGGGGAGACGGCGTGGGAGAACATTGCTGCACGGGTCAATGCGTAAGTTTAAATGTAGTCCGTTGCAATCACAATAATATTACAGGGGAAAACTGCTTGAATGGTAGCCTATTAATTTATTTCATTTAGGTGCAATCCCGCGGGGGAGAAACAGTAACACTCAAAAAGATAATTGTTTGGAAATGCTATCTATGAACGGTCTTATAACCATCTCCCGACGAATATTTAATTCTCTGCGCAGTAACACTGCACCTTCATCCAAGGGATCGTCAAAAGGACATGCCATGTTCCTGAAAAAAAAAAGTCGCTACCTAACTACTAATGGACTTCTAATAAAGGCCTACTGACTGTTTTTTTAATTATTTTTTTTAGATAACAGACAGCAGAACTAATATGCCACGCCAAAACTCGCCTGCTGACTGACTGAATGAGGAAGTTAAATACTGTGTGTGGCTGAAAGAGGGTGGACACAGAGAGAAACTCGAGGTTTCATGAGAAAAACCTGCTCCCGACCAGGTTAGTTTCATGGAGTCTGTTACTGCGGTAACTGACCGAGAGCTTTGGTTACCTCCCTCTGTGAAACAGGCTAGAGTTACCCCTCTTTCTCTGCTTTGAGTGACCTCCCTTTGTGAAACAGAAAACTCAGAGTTTCCCTCATTTCAGGGTTAACAGACTCAGTTTTCACTGAGTCTGTCACTAAACCTGCTTTGTGAAACGGACCCCAGCACACAGCTTGGTTGCTAAGAACAACAGAAGCTAACTGACGTGATGACGTCATACGTCCGTCACTCCGTGATTCTGGGAAGTGAATAAGAATAAGAATAATATAGATATGACAATAATATATAGCCTAGATACTGATGATGAGTTATTGTACTACTACTACTACTACTGATAATAATAATAATAATAATAATAATAATCATTAGGGAGCAAAATTCTGAGAAATTAATATAGCCTGCTTACTATGCAGGCACGCTATATTATTATTAAGGCATATATATACTACTCCTAATAATAATATAGCAATAATATTACTTGAAATATTATTTGTTTAGAAGAGATGCAGCTTTTTGTAGTTTGACATTGCCGTTTTCTTTGCAAAAGCTACAATAATCGGTAATAATCGTTCATTAATCATAATCGACGTAAAATCCAGGATCCAGGCTTGAATCTCAGCTTTTTTACTCAGCTTGGTTTATAGGCTAGATGGTTAGCGTCTTTTGACTGCATCTTTAAAAAAAAAAAAAAAAAAATCATTGCAAGGATTTCAAACACAGCTTAGAAAATACACGTCATCTCCAAACTCGGAGAGTTTCGGGCCTCATGTGTTTCAGCAAAATTTGGCTCAGGTACAAATACTCGGGCCCAACTTAGAAGCACACTATCATTAGTGAACGATAACGTGTTTTTCTTTTAATCCTAAACTAAATCAAAATTTGTATTGAGAATGTAACATTGTATTGATATTTTGAACACAGCCTGGCTTTGAGAGGCCCCTGTGCCAGATCAGTGCTGGTATTTGTGTACGTCCTACAGCTTGTGTAATTTAAACTGAGAGAGAGCCAAGGGTGTACCACCCCAGACCTAAGGGCCAGCAAACCGGGGATTAGCCCAGGGACCAAAAGACAAAACACCAACGTGTTACTGTGATGTTCACAACAAGGGATTAGAAGGATCCCACTGACAGGATTAAAACAATACCTAGTGTTTTTCTCTGTCCTTCTACACGCCCCCTTGTCTTTATCCCAACCTCGCTTGTTACAACAAGAGCTAATGTTTTTGTTTGCTTTCTGTTTGGGGGCTTTCCTCTGGCTTCGTACTCCTACTTTCTAAATTATTAACTTGTGTTTTATTCTTTCCCATCCTCTGTCAGGAGTATTTCAAAGGAACACAGTGTTACAACACATCATCATCATACTGAAACTCCAGGTTAATGCTATGATTCAAGTATCATCACTGAAAGAGGGAGTGCACCTTGACAACAATTCTTTTTTGTTTTCATGCATTTTAATATATTGCAACTGTCATGAAAAGCACAAGTTCAAGTTAGGCTTTGGGATTACACCCATTATTATAAGTACAGCAAATCTCATAACCTATAGGACCATAAACCCCACTCAAAAACCATAATACATTTCAAATATACATGGCTGTCAATCTGAAAATTGAAATCTGTTTTTCCCCCTCCTTAATTCCTGAATTATAAGGACGAAGAGGTAAGCTTTCATCTGACAGGAGCAATATAATAAACTGAATGCATCAAGCATGATGGAAGCAATTGAGTCAATCCAAAATGCTCGCCTATCAAGCCAGCATGCCAAAGAAATGGGAACACTTATTACAAAAGTTATAGTTATGGAAAGGCTGTCCTTAACATTGTGAAGATTCAGCAGGAACAAAGGCACCCTCTAAGGAAAGATATGGATGATGGATGATAGATGCTAGACTTGTTTCCTGGTCCTCTAAGTTTATGATATGTCCTGTAGGACTTAAATCTAGCAGTGTATCTTAATGTGAAAATGAAGTGTGAAAAAAATGTCTGTTTATTATTACTTTCTTAAAGTATGGTTTCAATGTAATTAATGTGACTAAAAGATTGACTGATAGAGTTACAATCAGTGTGACAGCCAGAGATGATCACGGATGTTGACACAGCTGATATGTGGAGATGAGACGACTGGACTGTGACCACACTGATTGGTCTGATGTAATTGGAATGTTGACAAAAATAAACACCAGCTCCGGAGGGCACAAATTATTCTAAACACTAGCCTGCCAGGCAGAAGTAATCACACCCAGACAAGCCTCCAAGCTACCGATAATCACACCCTGACAAACCTCCAAACAGAGATGTTTACACATAGATAAGGCTCCATGACAAACCCCTGCCAAAAACAAAAACAGGTCATTATGCAAGGCCGCGATTATCGGAAACCAAGCAGCAAGAGTAATCAGACAAAGATCAACGTCCAAGGCAAGACCAATCATACAAAGAATGCCCGGGGGGGAGCAACGGTAATAATCAAACACAAACTGCCTTCTGGGCTTGTTCACTGTCAGGCCAACAGGGTAATGATATGATGAGGATAAAGAGATATCTTCCTTGTCAGAGCGGACACAAGGTTTCAGCCGCAGGAAATGCAGCCTTGAGCGTTGCCCCTGGTTACCTTCTGAGATACTAAACCGGATAAAAGTTTCTGTGAGTTTCCTCTTTTCTTTAAAATCTGAATACCAGGACAACCCATGTCAACTACTGTATATATAGAAAAAAAACAAGCCTCTCACTTACTCAAAGCTAGCTGACACTCCGTTAATAATCTTATGTTCCATTCCATCTGTTCACCAAACTGTCATTCATTTGCCTATTTTTTGACCTTCAAATCTATCATTGGCTCCCTCTGACATACAGCATCTCCAGATTGACACTTCTGGTGAGCCGTGGGGGGCGTTCTCCATTGTCAGACAGACTCTTTCTGACAACTCAGCACTAGTAGGCATGTCCAGTCTCCAAGGCCCATGGAAGGACAGCACCAAATACAAATGATAAAGAAGGAGCCAGGACGTTCACACTCTTCACTGTGTCTCACTTTGCCTTTCACCCTATCTTGATTTTTTGTGCTTACAGCACGCTCTCTTTGTCTTATTTTCTCTTTATATGTGCAACATCACTCTGCTATCATCCCCATCAGCCGCTCTCGTCTTCCTCTTCTCCCAAATCTTCCTGACCTTCCTCAAATAAACCTATCAGCTGTAATCAAGAGCTGTCTCATCCTCTTCTCTTACATTCATTTTGACAAACGCGCACACACACACACAGACTCACACACACAAACACACAAGTGTCAACTTCTCATTCAGGTCTTCTTCTCTCCCTTGCTGACTTTAAAGGCAGAGGCAATCTGTGCCAGAGAGTTCTGTAGCATCTTCAGTCACCCAGGCCTTCTGCTACTCCACTCTGCAGCATGTTGCATGAACCCACCTACTCATGAACATATGCACGTAACATATGTATGCATGTCTACACAGAAAGCACAAGTTTATTATAAATGAGATTTATTCCAACTAGAGCCATCTTTCATTCCAGGAATAAGATATGAGGAAAGTTACAAAATTGTTGCTGGCTATGACAACTATGGAATGTCATGCAAGTTCCAGTGTGTGACATCTGAGAAAATATGATCATCTGCATGTTTGTCATAAAAAAAATAAATAAATAAATAAATAAAAAAATTGTGATATATATTGTAATGACTTTTCAAAACAAGGTAGCAACTGTTTTGTTAAAAATGATCCCTCAAGAGTAATGTCTCATTGTTAATCTCTCTCTCTCTCTCTCTCTCTCTCTGTCTCTCTCTCTCTCTATGTGTCTCTCTCTCTATGTCTCTCTCTCTCTCTCTCTCTCTCTCTCACACACACACACACACACACACACACACACACACACACACAGTATCTCCCAAGAGCACTCTGCTCTCTGCTCCCCCTCAGTCCCAAGGCTAGATTATCATAGACAAAGAGAGAGAGGGAGAGAGAGAGAGAACAGAGGGAGCTTGGTTTTTGTCAGTGGGTCACACGGTGGTGGCATGGTTAACTAGCTAATATGATTAAATTTAGCAGAGGCACAAGTCACATTGTCAGCCCACATCAAAGTCTACCCACAACTGCAAGAGAAAAATGAGCCCTCTGTGAAACCAAGAGAGAGATGAGAAAGAGAGGAGAAGATGAGGAAAAGGATGATGTTTTAAACATAAAAAAGAAACAGCATGGTAAGGAAATATGAGGCAATAATGAGGCAATAGAAGAAGAGGGAGTGTTAGCTTAACCTTTCAAATGAACTGCCTGACCTAAAAAGCAGCGGTTAACAATGATCCTCCCGCTGTGTTTTCATCAATGCACAAATCAAGAGCCAGTGACAAATAGGTCTACTTATGGTGTCAATATGAAACCAGCCCACTGACCTTGTGGCTGGAGTTTGTGCCTTGAGATTGAGAGTTCTTGACTTCTCACATGGGTCATTGCTTGACACTAAACATCGAAATTGCTTTTACAGCATAGGGCACTCCAATTGAGTTGTGTTGTGCCCCTGGAGTATACACTTTCTGGAGAGTAAATAGATATATAGTAGAGATTAAGATAAGCACAATGTAATGAAACTTGATCTCACAGAAAAACATGCAATGACCATGATTTCCTTATCAACGCATTATGTGCTGGTGGCACAAAAAGGGGTCAAAATTACATGCAGCACACTGGAACTGTTTACCACAAAAAACATGCAATGTAACATTGTTAATGATAGCAATCTAACAAGAAAGAGACACGCTGGTCTTTTTTCAAACCTCAGACAGGTTCAAACCTGTCAACATGTTGACTGGGCGACCCATCACCCCACCAACCTCTTTAAATAGACTTTTTCATTTTTCATACTCTTGGTTAATCATGTGTTCAACATGGCGATGGATCGTAATTGACTTTGCATTCGAATTGTTTTCATGTTACTGACTTGTGATTTTAACCCATTTCATGCCACCACCATGTAATGCATTGTCAAGAAAGTTGTGTTCATTTCTCGTATTTCTGTGAGACCAGGCTGCATTGTGTGTAGACCCTTTAAGTGGAATAGTGATTCTAGATGATTTCCAGTTTCTCAGCAAACCATTTTCCCCTCTGAGGTAAGTCTTTAGCTCATGGTAAATGTTTATGATCAGTCGCGTGCTGGCTCAGCTGCCACAGTTACTTGGATTTAATATTGTGGGCAAAGAGGGAGGACATAGGTATCCTTTCAAATTCTTCATAATAAAATGAGACATTGCAGGAAAAATGTTTGGCTTGGGAGAGAAGGAGTATAAGGAGAGGTTGAGGAGGTCAAATTGTATTTATACTTTAAAACGGGTTAGGGAATTCAGAGGTTATGGATCACAGAAAAAGCAATAGGACACATAGGGAGAGGCTGAAGTAGTTTGCCAGAACTCAATTATAGAGAGGAAAATGGGACAAAGGTCTGTAGTTTAATGGAATATATATTGGATTAAACTTCAAACTGTTGTGTAACACACACAAAAGAACATTATACAGCCAGAGGCCAGTGGACATTTGAGTATGGTTGATGCATTTATGAAAACAATATGAGGAAAACACATGAATATTTTGCTACTGATTATGCATATGTATCACATGTTTAGCTGAGCATTAAGTATCAGGAGGCATTAACTTGGTAGCTGTGTAAAAGTAAGCCATCTAAGGTCAACATCTGGTCACAAACTGATAATCCAGAGACACTTGTTCTTCGTTTTAGTATCTTTTTTTAGTATCATCTCCAAACCTCAAATGGAGACATTTGCCAGTTTACGGGTTTTGAGTTGTAGGATGGTCTCTCTCTTCTGTAGTTTGGTACAGTGTTGGATCAATAGCTTAGAGGAAAAACTGATCTATTGAGGGTGAGATTCTGTGTGGTTTAAAATCAAGTTAGTTAGTTAGTTAGTTAGGTAGTTAGAAAAATATTTCATTGGCATAATACTGCTGTGAGTGGCTAACAGTTTGAGTTTGAAAGTAAAAGGCTACACACACACACACACACACACACACACACACACACATACACATACACACACACAAACGCGGCCCCCTGGTGGTTGATAGCAAGTCATGGGGGCTTTGAGCCCTCTCAAAATAAATTGGGTTGGAGTCCATACAAAGCATTATTATTCTAGTTCATTTAATAGTGGAAGACATGAAAGCATTTGAAACTGATCTGTATTGAATTGGCAATACAACATATAAACAGTGATGATTACAAAGAAGAAAAAGAAAGAGAAAGAAAAATAGAAAGAGAGAAAAAAAGAAAGAAACTCTTATTGTTCAGACTCTTGATATACTTTGGTATCAACTGTAAGGTTAACTTTCAAGATTACCTCACTGACTTTGGATTAAGTTACTTCAAAAACTGTCTCAGCTTTTTGCTATGGATCATGACCATGACTAGCCCAGAGATGACCAACTATTGACCTTAATGATGTCTAAGGTTGCTAATCTAATCTGTTGCGGCTGTATGTGTTGTGCAATTTGGGAGCAATGTCACTAATGAAGGATAGGCCAATTTTAATGAACTACCTTGACTGAAATGTTTATTGCCAAGCAGTCTGCAGCAGATGCAGCCTTGTGTTCTTGTATTTTTAAATGGATTCATTAGTTTTACATGGTCTTAGTCTTAGACCTCATTTGTTTATGTTTTGTTTTGGTTCTGCACTCCTGCTGATGCTATTCTTGAGCCCATTTGGAGTGTGGACTCACCATCACGCATACTAAATGACTTGGTTATTTGATCTTTAAAACAGCTTACCTAACATTAGAACTGAAATCACCCCCACTTGCCTGCTGGGGTTTATGCTCGCAACACTGGGCAAAACTGGGCATGAAAGGCATCAGAAACACTAAGACATGTTTTTTTGAGGACTTAATCTATATGTATTTGTTGTTCAAGACCCAAGACAACAATACTAGTGCCATAGATAAGTGCATACAGTATACTGAACTCTTTTTTTCCCCCCTCCATGGTCAAAAATCAAGAGGGTGAATGTCGCTGGAAATTTCATGGTGTTGTACATTAGTTTGACTCTAATCAGATTGATATGTTAGCTGCTCCTCTCTCCTCCCTTCACCCTGTCTCTCCCCCGCTGCTTTCTCTGCCTAATGCATTGCATTTTTCAAACTCATGGGGAAGACGGAGAGGGACGGAAACTGGTGGGGGGGGATACCGTCACGCTTTCAGTGTGTGCTTTGCATTGATGGAAAGTATCAAGTTTCAATTAGGAAAGTGATCTGTAGAAGCATCCACTGTAACTAATTGTAATGAGCACTCCCTTCCTTGATTTGAGCATCCTCACTTGAAAATATTTGTCAGTTCATGCGCGCAAACACGCACACACACATACAGACATATTTTAGAGAACTCTAACTTGTCTTGTCCTCATTGTTTCTTGCATCTCTATCACTCCATAGCTATACTTTTGATCAAATACCCCCACCACTCGATCTATGTTCCCCAATCTCCCAACAAATCCACTTTCCTTCTTTCCTTTCCCAGCACACAGTGAAGGGCACAGAGGACTGCCAGTCTGGTCCTCATTATAACAATATGTGAGATACCTTTTACAGTTGTCACAGTGAGGGGGTAAATCTGGCCGCATTGCCCCCTCTGGCAGGAGGCCTGTCACATCAATGACCAGTGCTGCTTTCTGATTCGCTGTCGCCCGTGGTTACAGACTGATTCTAATCTGTGCCTAGACCCTCAGCACTGAGATAATTAAAAACACCACTTTCCCAAGTAAGAGCACTAGCTTTAAAAGAGAGACATTTATTCAGATTTTTTTTTTTTTTTTTTTTTTTTTTTTTAGCGTATCCTTTTTTTTTTTTTTTTTTTTTTTTGGGTTTGACGGGTATCAAAGGACAATTCTGACATGTACCCACCTCAGGAAGCGGCATGATGTTGTTTGCAACTGAGAGAATGCACAGAAAAGTGACAGTTTTGGTTTATTTATTTATTTATCTATTTATTTTAATCTTTGGAGAAAATTGCAGTGTTTACTGGCAATTTGTCAAATCATACACCTGACATTTCCGGGCTTGTATAAGTTGAGGGACTGGTTTGACAGTTGGGAATTGTCTTATTGTTTGAGATAGAAGCATCACTGATTATGAAATCACAGAGGATTATGGAAAAGTGTTCATTAGAATGTCAGTAAATGTTAATTGCGTCCAGTGGGAAGAGATATATTGGATAACAACAAAAATAGTATAAATGCAATCCATAAAAGAATGACATACACCTCCTGACAGACAGTGTCAGAGCCCATAACCAACACTCTATATCAATTTATTGATCCATCGATAGCCCAATCCCCATGCTGGTTCAATTTATTGGACTGTACATCACATTCATGCACAAAAGGAAGCAGACAGGCACACACACACACTCACATACACACAAGCACAGTGTTATGGCTTTTGCAGCTCCACCAATATTTCAAGCAACCTGTCACGACCTAGCAGGCTGAAACCGACCCCAGAGAGTTAGAGAGCTTTTTAAAATTTGGTAAAGGGAGAAGGAGTGAAAGACTTGAGAAATTAGCATGGGATAGACTAGCATATTTCACCAGGAGAGGGAAAAGGCTCTATAATAGAAATGTCAAGGTGTTTTAAGGAAGAAATATGCTTTGGCTCACAACAGCAATTGATAAAAAGTGACCTTGAGTTCCTCTTTTTCCTTTTTTGTTGCATCAGAAGAATGAATGATGCAGGGTAAGGAGAAAGCAGGGAAAGGAAAAAACAGACTCACCAGAACCAATTTCATACATACTCGAATCAATTGTCAATGGCAAGGAATACAAAATGAATCTGAAATGTAACACTTACTATACTGTATGAGCAATTTGTTGTATAACAAAGTAAAGCTTGCAACCACTAACTCAGACCATTCTTTATTTATACAGTAATGCCTCTTACTAATTACTTTTCAGGATCGATATAGAGTCTGTGAATTGAATGGAGCTGTTCCTGTAGTACAATTTAAAAAGATGAAAGACACAGGGTGGGGGGGGTGGGAAGTAGAGCCTCTCTTTTAGGAGAGTTCAATTGAGTTGAGGAATGAGAATGTGGTTAATTTGGCCAACACAGGCAGCAATTGACCTAAGAAAGGGATTTTTCAGAGGCTAAAATGAGGATTTTGAAAAATAAATAAATAAATCAATAAAATAAAATAAAAATGGGGGTGAAAAAACTGAACAATCTTTTTAAACAGAAATTGGATTTTAATTAGGTGCCAACAGTCACAGGAACATTTTACCTTTAGGAGTTTCTGCTTTTTAATAAAAGTATTCATGGTCTCTTACTACATTAGTCCAAAGGATGAAGATGCTGAGAAAACTGTATGTATGATATGTTTATACCTATACAATACTCATACCCATAACAATAGATTGATAAATGGATGGTCATATTGTAAACAAAAAGATGACAGGTACTACAGATAAAGTCAACTATGTGTTTACTACAACTATTACAAATATTACAACGTAGGTATATTACAGAAGTGTAATCCCCTGTCTTGTCACATTCAAACTCAATATTCTTGTTTGTCCCTTGCCTTAGCTTCTATATTTTACTGTCTACATCACTGTACCTCCACTATCAGTTACACCACCACATAACCCTTCTCATCTTCTAATCTTTTTCCTTCAACTTCTTTTCTCTGTTTCTTTTTATCCTTCTCTATGTCACTTATCTCAACTTTTTACTTCCCTCCTTGTCGCTCCACCGCAATAACTCCCTTAATTTGTCCTACCCAGTGCCCTTTCTCCACTCTTACTCTCCCTGCTTCCTCCAGATCTCTGGCTCTTCCCTGTGTTGGGCCTGTACCTGCTTTCCCATAGCTGCCCCATTTTCTTCCCCTCCCCTCTGCATCCATCCCTTCCCCTCTCTACCCTCCAGTCTCTTCCCCCACGGGACTGGGGCCCTACCTCATGAAAGAGTCATCAGCGTGTATAGCTCTTAATAAGAGCTAATCTGTTTAAGCAACCGCTAAAAAGGTCATGGCATCGGCTAGAGAGGGACAGAGGGAGGGAACAAGGAATGGTGTGGAATAGGGGATTTAGAGGTATGAATGAGAGGCCACAAGAATGAAGAGAGGGAGGACAGAAATAAAGAAAGAGGAGAGAGAAAAGAGACAGATGCTGAGAGAGAGAGAGAGAGAGAGAGAGAGAGAAAGAGAGAGAGGATTAATATTAAGTGATCAACTTATTACATATTGGGCTTTGCTGTATTTGCCTATACACAAAGATTCAAAAGAGTGAGCAATATGACTTCAGAGTATCATTGTAAAAGAGCACAGGAGACAACAAAATGTGTTTGCAGTGGTACTATCTTTTAATGCGTAATATAAAAGGTACACAATCTCCTCCACTATCTTGTTGAAGTGTCCTGGATCCAGCTTCGGTTCAATGGGAAAGTGATTTGTGAACACTCACAGCTATCAGATCCTATTATGGCCCCTGCAAATTCTTTCATAATGACTGCAAGGAGACGTCCTATGGTAAAATCAATCATAGATCTATGCACTTATTGAGAAGCCATCAGAGGCACAGAGGGAAGTGAGGGGAGAGGATCGATATGATACAGCAACAGTGAAACATGCATTGTATGGGAATATGGTGGAGGACCAGTGAACGTCAGGTCAGTCAGGTGGCCAAAGCTGGAGAAAAATATTGTAGCAAATGATGATCTGGACATATCATGTGCCTCCATCACCCATCAAGGATGTATCAGCTTTCCACAACAACAGACTCAATCAATAAAAGATCCAGATCTGTGTATTTCCTTGACTACATTGCATGTAGTGTTGTGAGTTTAGCTTGTTACATTGTTTATAATTTCCATAGTAACTGTTTAACTTGTGACTTAATCTCTTGTGATTTGCACTTTGTATATATATATATATATATATATATACATTTTTTTTACATTCATTTCAAACAACTACTAGAAGAACGAGAACTCATGCTTTGCATGAAAAGCAGGCTTGTGATCAAAACACTTTCTATTCCGTTCATTTTCATAGCAAAATCCAAAGATAAAGCACTTACTTTCAATTGCTCTTCAATAGATTTAGAGTTTTAGCCCATCGTTTTCATTTTTTTTTTCTTTTTAAATTGTGAAGCTTTTCAGATTGAATAACTCCAGAACGGCTGAAAAGGCAACCTATAAGGAGGGTGGTTAAAATTGTCCATCCATAAATGGAGCACAAAACTAGAGCTGCAGAAATGAGCGTTATTTCATAAACAGGAAACAATAGACCATCCCTCTCTACAGAAACAAAGGTTATAATATTGTAACTATAGTTCTATGAGCACAGTGGGAACCCTCTACTAGATTCTTTGGGTGAAAGCTCTCTCCTAGACTCGTTCACTAAAAATTTTGTACACAGCCTGCCAATCAGGATGTCGCCTGCCGTGTGTGAGTGTAACAATATACAGTATTAGGCCATGTTTCCAGCCACTGTCAGCCGCCATACACTCCTCAGTGAGCAGTATGGGAGCAGCAGGGTCCATTGGTAGAGGGTTAATGTTGGCAACAGTGTTGTGGTTGTTAGTCCTCACCTACATGTGTTTCCCCTGCACAAGGGAATAGAAGTCTTGGAGGACCAAAAACACTGCCTGGTACTCAAACAGGCTGATGTGACAGTACTCTCCTGGGCGCCACACACTGCCTATTGCTCTGTCCAGGCAGCCTCCTCATCCTGTCAGAGAAGCATCTGTAAACACCGAAAAGTAGTCACCTGACCCAGTGGTGTTCCGGTCAACAGATGCAGGAGGAATGGTCACCAGGCAGTGCTTGTGTATCTTGGCATCCAAGCATAGGCTGGCAAACCATCTTGGTAGGTGCCGAATGTACAGTGGCTCCAGAGGAACCATCGGGCGGGCTGCCATGAGCCCTGACACATACATGACAGTGAATGCTGTCACAACTAAGCCCCGCCGCAGCTGGCATGCTGCCTGGAGGAGGGCTGTCTGTCTGGGTTCAGAAAGAAACTTAGGCACTTAGGTTGGCTGACTTAAGCACAAATCCCAGATACACCGCCTGCTGGTGTGGCTCCAGTTGATCGCAAACCCTAATTTGTTGAGGTGTAAAATCAACTGGAATGTGTGGAACATGGGCCAATCCATGGACCTGGCTGTGACAATGACATCATCTAGATAAAAGATGCTCTGTATACCCTGGCAACACAACCGCTGAAGAGCCGCATCCATGCAAAAACTGTAGGCAGCAAGCCAGTCTCCGCCTTCATCATCACACAGTTTCACTGCCATTCCCTGTAAAACTGAGTTAGGGAGAAAGAAGTTAGTTGTGGACCAGTAGCTAGAGGGTTGTGTTGGTACTCTTCAGCCCTCTCCACCATCTAGGAAACCAAGAATGCCACCTGCTCTAGCAACCAAGGTTTAAAAAAAAAACACAAAAATAACACCAAACAAAACCAGGGAAGCACCAGCCTTTCAGGTGGGAGAGGGAGGAAGCCATCTTGGAGCCACCCGGCTAATAAAGGCTCCAAACAAGTAACACAAGGGGCCAGATCATCAGGGAGGAACCTGTGAATACGGAAGCAGAGGCAGGCCAACAGATATAACTGCCTACAGCCTAAGGTCCACGGCAAACACAAATGAAAGAACGACTCAGGGACTCACCCCCTCCCTGCTGCTGAGTGAGTGTAATCAGTATATTTTTCGTTGCAGAGAAGATAGCATCACACACATCTCTTTTCCCTGGGGTTAATGTGTGCAGGCTGAACCATGTGTGAACGAAGTCTGTCATAGTGGCATTTAGTAACAGATCTCAACATCGCTATGCCAGGAGAAAAATGTTTTTTCATTACTGACATTATTTCTCCGGGTAGTGCAGAAGTTCAGGCCAGCTGATGTGGGTTTCTGCCAGCAGTAGATGTGCTAGCCCTGGGCACTGACTAACGCCTTGCCCCCATGGGGGTAGCGAGAAGTCGCATTCATAGAGCCTAATGAAGCAGTAGGGGGAATGGCAGTGGGAACGCAGTCCTGCTGACACTACAAGAAGATTGTTTTGGTCCTTCCATTGCAGGGCAGTGAGCCCTAACTACAAGTGGCAAGAATCTTCCGTGGCTAGTGAAATCACCTATGGGCCCAGCCTTGGTAGACACAACGCCCTAAATCAGGTTATTTCTCTGGCTTGTAATGCGTGGCAAACATATCTGTTCAGGTGTGGAAGGGGTGTTTAGCGGCATGGATGCTGCCGAGGCACCCAACACTCACTAAGCTAGCAAGGGTGACGGCTTCCTATTTGTTGACCAGCCTACCAAACTGAACTAAATGCATACTCATCACCACTGGCAAGTCTCTGTGTACCAAGGTTAGTAGAGTACTGGACAATAACAATGCTCCAGGCATCGAAGAGAAGCTGTGCTCTGGGAGACAGTCCGTGGCTCCATCTCTTTCAGTGTCTGAGGTGGCCAAGAGACGATGACTGGCACAGGATGGAGCACTTCTGGATTGGTGTAGCTTTCATATGGCTCACCGATGAACTTGAAAATTTCCACACCTAGCTTAGGGGAGCCCACGGCAGACAACACAGCACAGTGGTATTTATCTGCCCAGCACAGTGATCAAGCTGGAGGCAGGTGGAGAGCTCTCATTCTTCTTCTTGCCCTATCAGCAACTCCATTCTGCTTGAGATCTAGAGCTACTGTCAGTGAGCAGTTGTTGTCTTTCCGTTCACTGAAGAGAAAAGGATGACAGCGGCTGTGGACACTCACAGTTAGTAGGCTACATCCTGATTGGCCAACTACGTACATGCAAATTTTTAGTGCGCGTTACCCAAAGAGTCCAGTGGAGGGCAGCACCTGTGAAACAGAACTTCATCTGTCCTTTGCAGCCTTACGTTTGGTGGAAAAGGCTGGTTGGTAGAGTAAACAAACATTTGGTGACATAATACACAAACTACAGAGGACAAAATTGTTTTCATATCTGGGAGAATGGAAACAAGGTAGTGTATATATCTCGCAAAAGGAAAATTAGATTTCTTGTCTTGGGTGCTTGGTGAAGTTTACATTATCCTTGAAAATGAGTCTTCTTGCCCACTTCACTAAGAATATCTCACTTGCTCAACTTTCCCAGCAAACCTTTGAGCCAGACAAACATGCGCACACACACACACACACACACACACACACACACACACAAATACACACATGCACCCACCCACCCATACATAAAGACGCACGCACACACACACTCCCTTCTTGAAATTCTTAGGAGCAGGTGGACTTCCCACTTCCCGACACAAAACTAAAAGACAAAAAGCCACTTCAGAACTCAACAACTCCTAGCCCCCATGGGACTTAGCGGATTAGTTAGGAGTGAGGGAGCGAGGAGAGGAGCGAGAAAGACTGGAGAGTGAAAGACATAAAGGGGGAGTGAGAGAGAGAGAGAGAGAGAGAGAGATTGGCTTCCCCTTTCTATTCCCATTGTGGGCTATGGGCCGTGCGGTCTGAATAGCTATGCTAATAGGCAGCTGAAAGTACGAAGAGATAACACAAAACCCACTTGACTTCCTGACACCTACTTGAGTGGGGCCACAGCGTTTTCCATGGCTAGTTGTTATTCATGGGGCCTGAAACTAGCCTGTCTGTCAGCCTTAGGGTGGACGTTTTTTTTCCTCATTTTCTGAGTAGAATAGTCTGGAAGAGCAGGTTCTCTTTTTGTAGGCTACCGTTACAATTGGCAGCTTAAGTATTAATTATCATTTAAATGCTTGTAGGAATGGAGAGGGTCTTTTTGAAGGTGAGGGTGGGGATTAGGGGTTTGCTGCGGTTATGGGGATTTAGCTTGATCTTTGACAAGGGGTCGGCAACTGGTTAGATTTCATCATCTGCAGCAGTTGGCTCTTGAGAAAAATAACTGACTTTAGAGAGGCTGTCCCCATATGTTCAACCCAGTAACACATTCCAATCCTCAAAGTGCGTGTGAGCTTCTCACTGAATCTGATGCTGTCAAATCTACAAATTCCTATAATAATATGCCGATAAATAAATAAATAAAATGTTCGAGTATGAATATAATTAAAAACTTGTTCATCGGAGTGAAGTGTAGGCTAGCTGAAAAGAAGACCTTGAGTATGAGGCATCATAAAAATACAGAGATCCTTGTGCAGAAACACCACCCCCTTCACTCGCGCTCCCTCTCTAACATACACACACAAACACACACACACACACACACACACATACACACACACACACACACACACACACCAATGACATTTTGAAAGGACAAAATGTACCTCTGAAGTTATTCATAGTCTGTAATTTCTCAATTATCTTGAAACTTGGTCTGCCTAACTTTATTAGTTTACAATCAAAGTCCTGGCAGAAGCTTTTTCATATTACTTTTGCTTGACTTCATCGGAATGTTGAATGGATTTCATATTGTGTATTTTTTCTTAAGCATTCCTCCTCCACCTGCACATTGTGTGCCGTGTCCAAATCTAAATGAACTTGTCACAGTGCAGAGCCTCTGGTGCATATCTGCTCCTTTTGAAACTCAACTGTTTTCAGAGCCTGGGATATTATTTTTAATTAGGAAGAGTTAGATCCATAACGGTGGAGGTAATCCTCATACATGGTGTATAGGCAGCAAAGAGAGTGACATGGCATGGACAGTTGAGTTGATTAAAGGGGATGTGATGGTTGCTGATTAAAGGGTAAGATTTGTCCCATATCTTTTGGACTATGACAGCTCAAGATGGCAGCTCACTGCCATGGAGGGAAACTCACACCCGTCACAAGGAGCAGTAATGAGAAGAGCCCCTTTCTTTTACGCCGATTGAGGCTTGTGGAAAAATATATTTCTTTTCAGCTTCACAAGTCATACAGTACAGTTGTGTTTGATCAACATTCAAACAGCTTCCTCCCTCTTCACACATTAGGCTTGAATTGGTGATTGGTGTCACACAGCTTTCTTAAACTACAAAAAGAAGGGAAAATATGAGTGTTTAAATAATGAAAATGTGGCCAAGTTTTGAGATCTTTCAATTGGGAGTGGGAAATGTTATTTCAATTTTGTTTTCCATGACAGTGTTTCGTTAGCACTGGGCCTCCTGTTCAAAAGTCTCCTAAAGATGAGAGAAGCTGTAGCAGCCAAAGTATGACATATTTCAGCTGGAGCAGAATCACTTAAACAATATTGCAGTTCAAGTCAAAGATTATGTTGCCATTTTGTTCTCAATCACTGCATTATTTGCTGCTGGCCATCTTGTTCAAAAGCCTCTGAAAGTAAAGACAACCTCCCTGCTATAACTCCTTGAAAGTCTTTCCCCATTTCAAATTCCTTTTTTTCCCTCCTTTTTGATCTCTCTTTTTTCTTCTTTTTTTATTATTTTGTCCCATGTCCATTTGTAAAGTGTGTTGATGATTACTGGGTCTGAGAGCACAAAGCTAGCTCTCTCCATCATTGCATAATGGATGCCATTTGCATCCCCTTTCACTGAGGCTACTGCGGCAAGCCCCTGAGAATCAAAGGTTGATTAATGTGTCCAACCACAGTTTATTAGCAGCTGTTCAGGTGGCTGTGAAATGTATGTGCGTTTGTGTGAGTGTGTGTGATACACAAGGGGTGGAGGGGTGGGGGTGGGGGTCAATGTGCTGTTCCCTCCTAAGAATCGGATGTTCTCAGGGCGCTTATTGATGCTGACTTGAAACTCGAAAGCAAAAGCTACATTTTTTGTGTAGTTCACTTGGGATCTTCAAATAAGAGGGAAATTAGTTGAATCAAAAAGGGAAAAAAATGAAACAGGCATTTCCATTGCAAATTCAACTTGATGTGAAGTATGTGCTATTTCACATTGTCAGGACCATACTGATTCTATTTTTAAAACACAGGCTCAGACTTTTAGAAAGCTGGACTGCTGAATTAGTGAGGATGGAGAATACCTTTAACTATTCAACTGAACTTAAACTCCCTTCATCTAATTTTTATTCTCCATGCCAATGCTGCCTGCATAGCAATATCCTATGCTTCTGGGCAAAAAAAAAAAAAAAAAAAAAAAACACCAAAAAGAAAGAGAGTATCTGTCTCCTGTTGTTTCAGATATCTGAGGATTGTTTTCATCAGAGTGATCTTGAGAAATGTTACCATGTTGCTCACATGCATCCCATTGATAATTTACATTTTTTTTTTTTTTTTTTTTTTTTTTAGCCATGCTTGACAAATTATCACAAATTATTTGTAGTATTTCAGTGTCAAAGGAGACAGTGAGGCTGCTTTAGCCTGACCATCCATAACACCACCTCTGTCAGCCAGGGTAAATCAATCAAAAGGATGACTGGGAGAGAATGAATATGCTCCCTGTTCACCCCCACTTCACTGCCAAATGCCATTTTCAAATACCTGAGAAGTTGGTACATCAACGGGTCACTTGGAGAGAAAATGCATGATACCTTCACCTGAAGAACCACAGCAAGTGAGAGAGAGAGAGATGTAGAGTGACAGAAGAATGGAGAGTTGGAAGGGAAGAGGGTGAAATGGAAACAATGCTGAGCCACAGTGGAACTGTATAAATCTTCGCGAGCGCATTTGATCACAGGCTTTTGACAGAAACAGGGATGGAAAGGGGGGTGGGGGGTGGGGTTGAGGAAGTGCAGTCCTGTGGCCGTTAGGATATGACTGGCTACAGACATTTTGTGATTTTGCGCACGTCCAGAGCGCGGGCTCTTTGTCATGCAAGGGTATTGCGCTGTGATATTTCCAGCCTGCTGCAGTGAGACATGTAGTGGCTTCGGGCCATGCAGGTTTAGTTAGAGTCTGACTCATGGTCATGATGTAGTGTCTCATGCAGTGATAGCTTTGAGACATATGAGCTGGTATTTCCAGTGCCAGACTCAGCCCACCATTTCCTCAGCTGGATTAAAAACCATTCCCAAAGGAGAACTCTGGATTGATTGTGTTCTTAGTTTTAGGAGTAGCTCTGAGCTATTGCTGTCATACCCATTTCAAACAGAGTGATGTAAGAGAGAAACCAAATACAGTAACATAACAAAATGAATCACTGTCATTACATTTAGTGAGGCCGTCCCGACCTCTGTTGTGCATCAATAAACAGCAAGTGTCATTACACAACCACTCCAGGTAGCCAGCAATAAAATATCTCTAACTGAAAGCAATGAAGAAGCAGATCTTTAGCTTGAAATCTGCTGGGATGACGGCTTCGCGATTGAGCGCATTCACATGGGATTAATATTGCCAGGGGAATTTCTGCCTCTGCCATAATACGGATATGTGATGTGTAAATTGATTTTCATTTTCAGATTACAGACAAAGGTTTTGCATTACAGCAGGTTTTTATCCAAAATCCTTTAAAATGCTGTGGACCAACTCCTTATTCTGACTGAAGGCTGTAATATTTTTGACAAATTTCAATCCAGCTTTTACCACAAGCACAGTACTAAGACTGCCTTACCAAGTGTAAACAATGATATTCTTATGCATGCAGATAAAGGTGAATTCTCTATCCTCATTTTATTTGATTTAACCACTGTTTTTGATGCCACTGAGCATGCAATCTTGCTTGACAGGTAAAAACACTGGGCTGAAATTGCTGGAACAGCATTACACAGGTTTCTTTCTTATTTGAATATGATATTTTAATGTTTGTATTAATAATTGCGTGTCCTTATCAGCTCCCCTGTTGTGTGGAGTATCATAGAGGTCTGTCACTGGACCAATCCCCTGCTCACTATACATGCTTCCTCTGGGGCATCTGTTTGGTCATTTTCAAGACATATGATACCATTGTTATGCAGATGACACACAGATCTATTTCTCTGGCAATTTTAATTGGCCCTGATAACCTTGCCACCTCAGCTGATCAGTTTATTGGCCCACTTCACTTTAATATCAAACCTACTGCCACGAATCTTGGTATCATCTTTGACTAGTATGTCTTTCGACTACCATAGGCCCGTTTCTACCAAAAGTACTCCAATAATTTAACAACATGTTAAATTATTATTATTATTTTAAAAATGTAAATTACTTATCAAACACACCTGTGATAACATAGATTGAGAAATAAGCCAGAGTGATACCTCTTCTCTGAATAGACAAGCTAAGCCAGTGAACTGCTGTTAGCCAGTGAAAATAGAGCAGAGTGGCGACTCTTCACTTTGTTACACAATCTATGTCAGTGCGCTGCGGTAGCTGGAAATCTTCTGTGCCTTTGCCAGACATACGTTCATATTCCACTCAAAAACGACATTTCATTCAATTTATGTAAAATCCCGCCATATTCTGCGTAGCGGTGCAACTTGGTGGGCGTTATCCTGGTATTTCTGCTCTGACGACGTGCTAACATCCGTGCTAACTCGCACTGGCTCTGCCTCATCATCGAGCCGCGGCTCGGTTGGCTCGCCGGGGATGCACTCCCCTCGGCCTGGGGGTGAACGAGCGGGCTCATCGTCTCCTCCAGTGCTCCTCTGACTTCGGAAAAAGAAAGTGTTCACGTATCGACCATAAGATGTCACCATTGCGCTTTCAACCGTATCACCAGATGCAGTTAAAAGCTCTATATACTGTCTTTGGTAAAACTGTTTCTGGTGCATAAAAAAAACTATTTAAAATAAATAAACAAGCGACGCTTAGCCTGGCAGGGGGGCAAAAAAAGCCTGGCCGCCCGCCAGGCCTATAAAGCACTGAGGGAAACCCTGGGATGCCTAACGTTAGCTAAAGCTAACGCTAGTGTCTGGCTATTTTGTTGCTTTCTGTTGACACCACATCGCGCTGTGAGTAAATCAAATCAGCACCAAGTAAACCCCTAGCCCCACCCAGGAGTTTTTTGGGGCCACTCCGAGGCAGGGCCTTTCAGGAACTCTCTCCTTCGGGGTAGTTCCAGCAGTGGAGCCACACGACAACGGCCCCGGCCCCGTAAAATTACCCCGAAGTTCCGGCGGTGGAAACGGGTCTCATGTTACTAAGTTCATCCAGTCCTGTTTTCTTCAACCAAGAAACATTGCAAAAATCTGAAATATCTCATCTTCTAGAAACCTCAAAAGTTTAATTTACAATTTAATTCACGATCGTTTACAGTTGGTTCAGAATGCTGAATGAGCCATAGGTCCCACGTTACCCCTGTTTTTGCTTCCCTCCACTGGCTCCCCATAAAATTCAAGATAAACTATAAGATTCCATTGATTACATATAAAGCTGTACACAACCTTGTCCACAGTTATACCTCCAGTCTCCTTATTGCCCATACCACTTCTTGACCACTTCAATCCTCAAATTTTTGCCTTTTATCCATCCCCCACTCCAAATGCAAAACAAAAGGTGACTGAGCCATGGCAGCCTCAGCCGCAACTTTCTGGAACAATCATCCCCTGCTGATTCCTCGGACTGTTTTAAGTGGCTTCTTGGGACTCACTTTTATAGACAAGCCTTTCCATAGATCTCTACAGAAGATCTTTGGATTGACTTAAGATTGATATGTCTTCTCAATTTGGGCTCTTTAGCATATATTTTTTAAGTATTTGTTTTTTTTTATTTTCCATGCATGCAAACACTTTGTAACTGTGTGTTTTAAAAAGTCCTTTAGAAATAGTTTTATTTACTCACTGAAACTACTTAAAATCACGGACTACTACAACAGTTATTATAAAAATGCACTCTCATACTTGTTCAGGAATCCACTGTTGCATTAATCAACCAATGGCTAGGTGGATGAAAGAAGCTGAGAAATGACAAACGAGACAAGGGGTTTTACAGCCTTGCTAGCAATCTGAATGAGAGATCAAAGTGGTTGTATGAGCTGTCTGAGCAAATGAGTGAGTCAGTGACATTACCATGTTTGGAGGTCTGTGCTGTTGGTAATGGGCCTAAATACTAAGAAGATGTTAACATCAGAGAGGCTTCTTCCAAGAATAACTAAATTGTCAACAAACTAAATTCTCCTTTGTCAGCAAATTAAATTGTCACAGTGGCTTGGGCATTAAGTCCGGTCCAGTCTCCACCCTGGCTTTCCAGTCTTTTTCTACTGTAATTATGAATAAAACAAAAAAAGGCAAAATGCAAAACAATTTCTGAGGACCATTTAGACTCCACTGGCAAAATGTAGAACCAGCAGGTAAATTATAAGGACTCACCAAACAATGGGAACGGCGTCGACATGCATTTGTCAGTTGATTCTTAAAGGTCCTCACTTAAACTGTCCTATGGCAATTTTTATTACTGCAGCATTCATTGTGCAATTATTAGTGAAGTGATATTTTTATTTGTTTGTTTTTTTTCTGTTTGGGCTTGTTAATTACACACAGATCTACAGAGGAAGTTACATATGACACAAATATGTTAAATCCTGACGCATTTGAAAGCAAGTGTCACTCCCCAAGGGCATTATAGTAAATGTGTTTTTGTCACCATAGGTTTATGATTGTTTTACTGCTATGTATTACTGTAATATTTCTGCCATGCTAGGAGAAAAGCCATAGTTTGGTGATTCACTGTACCAAGCCTTGGTTCCCTTCTGTTGCTAATAGAGCTAAAAAAAAAAAAAAAAAAAAAGTGTTTTATACTAATTACAGTCAATGTAAATTAATTCTAGAGCAGGGCAATAAATTAATCTAGCGTGATACAATGGTACTGACTAAATTGCCCCATTTGCTCAGCCTGCCTGCCTTACTATCCAGTAAACTAATGTATACACAAAATAATTGACAGTTTGTTGCACCCCGATCTGTTTTTACCTATTTCCCAGCATCTAGACAGTACCCTGACTTCCTGCATATATTGAAAACACCCTGAGAGAAAGACCGTTATCGTCTCTCCTCCTCCCTTCCAATAATGTACACACAAGTTCTCACTTTTCTCCCTCCATCAAAGTAATGGAAGGATATTGACGAGCATCTCAAGGTTTGAATTTTATGTTTCCTTTTACCATTTTGTGCTCTGTGAAAAACCCCAAGGTGTTAAGCAGAAGTTTCTTTCTTATTTGCCCTTTCCTTGTCCATTTACGCTGACAATTTTGAGAGAGCGAGAGAAGGACAGAGGGTGGGGAATAAAGTAACAGAGCAAGAGAGACAAGCAGATTGAGAAAAAGAGAAAAGTGAAGTATGACAGCCGCTCTCGGGGCAGCACAGGTGGTGAGAGTGAGGTGGGCTGTTGGCATCACTGTCTGTGCAAGAGCTCTGAAATTACATTGTTGCGGCAGAACACACAAACACACGCGCACATGCACGCGCATATACACATGCACACACATACATGCCCTCATGCATCCCAATTCAGATATAATGCATGGATGTCCTCTACGTTTCATCATCAAAGCCCTATCAGGCTGCGCAGGGTCTGAAGGGGAGAATATGAACCGGATAAAACAAATCGTTTGATGTGTGAAAGACAGACACTCCAGCTCCAAAGTACTTAAGCTTCTCCTCCCGACGGACTGACAAGGGAGGAGGGAAGGAGAGAGGAATGAGCGCGTTCTCTTTCATTCCCCTCCCCTCTGCCATTCATCACGAGGAGTTTCCAAATTGTTGCGTCATTGTTTATGCAAGGTCCCAGTGTCAGCACGAGCAATGTCAATTAAATAAATAAAGTCAATATTGACAGAAATTTCAAAGGCGTGGCGTGCAAGCATGTTTGTATGTGTCTGTAAGAGACAAAGAGACAGATAGATAGAGAAAGACAGACAGACGGGGGGGGAGTGACTGGGTGAGCAAAGCAGCGAACACAAACACTGAGCTAGCACGCATGCAAGCGTGTGTGTGTCTGTATGTGTGTGTGTGGAAACATGGGACAATGGGGTGGGGAGCAAAATGTTTGATATGAAGAAGTTGACATGATGTGTTTGTCGTCTGACATTTCTTTAATATTGGCGTGACATCATAAAAAGTGTCACTTTTCTTTTCTTTATTTTTCATCTACTTTACTGGCTACTTTTGTAAATCGTTTGATACACTTACCCATGTACTATGCAGCAAAAATCATCCATAGAAAGCAAATTGTTCTTGAAATATGGATTTTCTCAGTCATTATTCACCGTCTTGTAAAGTGAAACAGATGGCAGATCCGGTTTCTTTGTAGATGTTAAAATATTCACCAAGCTGCCATTAATTCTTTGATTGTCTGGCTTGACAAAGGCCTTTTAACTCTGGTTAATTTGCCTTCAAAGGAAAGGAGGCGGCTAAATGAGTTATGACCATGAATATGCCTCTTTCCTAAGTCTTTTAAGATGAAAGATGCCCTCTACTCCCATGTCAAACACCCAGCACACCTGACCCTTTTCTTGTGCAGAAAGGCTTTTTAATATGAAATGATATGCTCCTGTAGATGACCAGGTTTTGAAGACATTCAGATGCAAAACCATAATAAAGCCATACGCATCTTCATTTGATGATTGCAGAAATTAGTTGAAATGCGTGCCGCCAATTGAAGTTGTGAAATGGGTTTTTGTTGCTGCAGACATGTAAAATGATTTTGCCTTCATTTAGCTCCCTCTCCAAGCTATAATCATTGTATTTATTCAGAGCTTTCATCTGCAGAGGGTGGATCATCATGAGTGTTTGTTGAAATTCACACTGCAAAAGTCGCAAATCCATTAAGATATGCTTAATGGCAATCATGGAACTGGAGTGAAGAAGTCATGGGATGAGCTTTGTTGGAGGTTTGAGGCATGTTGACCAGATGCCAAGCCACCTGTCACAAGACCTCAGAGACAAACATTTGCGCTCTGCAACAGCAATAAACAAAGAAGAAGAGGAAAAAGCAGATTTCCCAGGTTGCTCTCATAGCATTAAGATCGACAAAAGGCCACAACAGATTGGAAACGGGTTTTCACAGTGTAGAGTCAACGCAAGTCACCAAGAATCAAACTGTTAAAAAAAGCATTTCTCCCTCTTTCTTTTCTGTCTTTGTGCCCATCTGCAATGGTAAAAGAAAACAGTTACAGCTTTGCACCTGTTAAATCAGCCGACAGCAACCTGTGGTTGGTTGTGGGCTGCCACCAACAAACCAGATTAGGAAATTACTCAGGTATCACTGAACAGATGGTGAGAGCAAACTCTCGTTTCTCCAACCTCCCCATATACTCCTATCTCTGTTTCACTGCCAACTTAGGTGCCTCCATCTCCATCTAGGTGTTTTTAGATACATGAATTCCAAGCTGATAGTCGTGTCTTTGTGGAGAATGTTCTACCAAAATTATCTTTGAGAGAGCATACTCCTCAAAAACGTCTCATCTTTACCGTTTGAGAAGATCTCTGTGCTTGATGTTGAATCACTTACTAAGCCTTTTCAGCTGGTTCTGCACCAGAGATTCCAACGCTATTTATGTGTGGCAACTAATTTGCTTTGTTATCAAATTGAATCTTGTGACTTCTCTCTTCTTCTTGTCTGATTTCCCCTTAAGCAGCTTCAAATGTTGTATGAGAGTGTCACATACAGCTTATGTACCTGCCGGTTGCAAGTCATGAAGCCACATCATTCTTATACTGAGTGAAATATTCAAACTGGTAGACCACCGGTACATCAAACAGAAAATATCTAGAAGTTTTGCACAATGTTTTATACATACTTTGTTTGAACAATGCTCAGCTGCACAGCATGCATGTGTAATGACAAACACATCGATGGGACCAGCAGAGTTGAGAAATCACACACTGGCCATTACATATTATATAAAATGCAAAAAGAAGAATATAAAAATGGACAAAAATGCATATTGAAAAAAAAACACTGTCTTTCTTCTGCTTTCTTTCCTTCACTTTTCTCTTGCAGATTCCGTCTGAGTCTGGGCAGAGTGAAGTTATCTCCCATACGCTGATGACCCAGGTCGGCTCATTTATCCTATTCAGGAAGCAAGAGATTGATTGTGCCTGTGCCATCGCTGTAATTATATTGTCATCACTTAATCAACCTTATTGGATTCCTCAAGCGGTCGCAGTCCCTGAGGCTGGAGCTGAGAGAAAGATTGACTTTTTTTTCGGACAGAAGCAGAATGAGAAAGAGAGAGAGGGAGAGACAGAGAGAGAAAGAAAGAAAGAAAGAAAGAAAGAAAGAAGGAGAGAGAAAGAGAGCGAGAGAGGCCAAATTAACCATTGAGTCATTTGAGAGGCAAAGCAATGGGGCAATAAGGACAGAGAGGCATAAAGTGAACTGACAACGGTGGTAAAAGAGTGCTAAAGTTACAGGAGCATGTAAAAGATGAGTATATAGGAAGAGTAAAGTGAGGCAGAGAGGGGCACAGAGACATGAAAGGAGGGATCGCCGACAAAGACCCTGAGTGATTGTTTCCACAAGTGTGTGTCTGCCCCGCCAGAGAGGAGGTAACAAATGGTTAGGGTGTCACCTGGAAAAGCAGTTTAATAATTCATTTGTCTATGGGGCTGGGCAGAAAGGGCTGCTTTGAAGAGCAGGGCACAGATGGTCATCAGAGTGAGAGAGAGGTGTGCACACCCACACCCATGCACCCACACATACGCACACAAACTAAGGGCTGTACCGGAGACTGCCTCATCACCTGGGTGCACGCCATATGCCACGGTGGCTGACAACCTGCTCACCAGGCCCATGCTGAGAAATGCACCGAAATACACAATCATGTAACTACACCCGCACACACACATGCACACCTTTTACCCATTTTGTAACTGCTCTCATTTACCCACTGCAAAAAGCCCTTTCTTGCATGCTGATGTGCAATTGCATTTGTGTGGGCCGTGCAGATAAGAATTTATTAACTGATAGAAATGCCTGGCGGGGTGCCTTCACCTAAACACAGAGCCGTTAGGAGCTGGCGATAATAGACGTCATGCACATGCACACAAATAAGCATCGGCAAATGCGCACCCAAAGTCAAATACAGGCGACACAAACAGCCAGATATTCACACGCATTGCACACAAACTCAAGGGCTTGTGATTAGCAACGTAAGCTGTGTTTTTCCCGTCGATCCATCATTGTGTGAAATAACCCGCCATAACCGCAGCATTCCCTCTTCTGCCATTTCACATTTGACTAGGCCCGATCCATAGACTGAATCGTCCATTAAAATGTAATGATCCAACACCTACTGTAACAACCCAAAAAATACTGGCTCCTACCAGCTTGTTAGGACACATACCTGTGCCCCCGCCACTAAAACAGCAGCCCACCTTTCATTCAATTACTGTACTGACTTTAATGGTTATGACTTCTCTTTATGTGCCTGCCAGGCTTTGTTTCTCTCCCTGTGTGGCTTGCAGGTGATTACTTCAGGGCAGTGTACATCGCAGACTCCACATTTTACAGACACACTAAGGGATTCTTTGTTTGATGTTGTTATAACTGTGATGCCTTAATGTATGTTGACATTTCCATTTTAAAGAAAGGTCTCCATTTATTATGGTGCAGTTGCAGCCATTGCAGAGGTCCCAGTCTTTACCACGGGCACACTGGATCTGTGCTACATTGACTGCCAATTTTTGTTTCTGCTGTACTGTGTTGTTGTGCACTGGCAGCAGTGCTAAAGCAGGATAGATGCCGGATGACTTCCAAAGAAGACTTCCACAGTGGCTGCCACTGTGGATTAAATATGTGAATATGAAAAGGCATAACAGAAGGCAACAAAGATGAAGCAAAGGGAAGGGAGGAGGATGAAAGCTGGCTGATGGGAGACGAGAATGATGGAACGGTTTGGCTGCAGAGAGCCTGGGTGGAGTGGGGGAGGGACTGGTGATGAGAGGGTGAGGTGGAGAGGAGGGCCGAGTCGGGGGCTGCGAGTGTAAACCCAGACTGACCCACCCTGTCCAGACGGAGGGGCCGCATATTGATGGAACAGACTCCAGACGACAAGCACCATTACCCTGTGGAGCACAGCCGCTAAAGAGAGGGCGCAGAGAAGCAAAGGAGGCTTGAGGGGTTAGAGGACACAAGATGGGGGTGCAGAGGGTGGAGAGGAGAAAAGCAATATTGGAAAGCAGGGGAAGGCGAGAGGCAGAAAGATGACACACACAGTGTGTTCACTGGTATCCTCTGAAGTGTTGTAGTCAAGTTCCACTTCATGCATCTTTTATGTACAAATGCTGAAATGGCCATTTCTTAGGGTTGGGCAATATTGATATAATATCCATACTGTGATATGAGACTAGATGTCATCTGGGATTTTGGATACTGTAATATCAAATATGACATAAGTGTTGTCTTTTCCTGGTTTTAAAGGCTGCATTACAGTAAAGGGATGCAGTTTTCTGAATTTATTAGACTGTTGTAGCTGCTCTGTTATTTATATGGTCATTATATCCACAGTACTAATGTTTTTTTTTTTTTGTTTTTGTTTTTGTTTTTTGACAAAATCTTGTGTGTAAAATTTTCTGAAAGCAGCAACAGTCATTCCAACAATATAATCATGATACCCATATTGAGGATTTTAATTTACAGTACAGTTGTCCTTCGCTATAACGCGGTTCACCTTTCGCGGCCTCGCAGTTTCGGGGATTTTTTTTTGTGCAATTTTGCATGCTTTTTTTTTTTTTTTTTAAAGCGCATTGTGTTCTGCGTCCTGATTGGCTAAGGGACTGTAGACCATTGTCAATCAATCTCCTCCGTGCCGTGTTTCCTGTACAGTACAGAGAGCGTTCATTCTATAATACTGGACTTATTTTTCTACGAAGGTTTGAACTTTGAGTGTTTAAACAAGAGAGAAAAGTGAGAAAATGTTAAGGCCTGTCTGACAAAAGTGTATAAAGTGTGTAGTGAGGGGTTTTACAGCTTTAAAACATCTATAATAACTGTAAAAAATAAAGCTGACCACTTCGCGGATTTCGCCTATTGCGGTTTATTTTTAGAACGTAACTCCCGTGATAAACAAGGCCAAACAAAACCACTGTATCATGATATTCGATATTTTCCATGTCACCCATCTGCACCATTGCTCAACACTGTTCACCAAACAGCAAAGGTGCAGTTGTCAGTGCATTAAAAAAAAGAAACAATTAGCTGATTCTGGGCCTTCAAATGGCTAAAAATAATTCCTCTCTGGGAAAGGGCATTTGTACAACTGTATTCCATAGAGGCAGGTTATTCAGAAATTGACTGATTTCTGTAGCACTTTCATAGCTGTTCTTGATTTTTCTTCGGCTTTCTGTTATTGTGGAAGGTAACTCATGAAAAAAGCTCACTGTTTCAATTTTTCCCCCACCATACCTGCAACATGCCTTGTGCAAGCAGACAAAGGATCTCCAGTGATAAAGTAATATTATAGGTACGGTGCAGGTGAGAGGAGGCAAAGGGAAAGTCATGCAATCAGTAGAGACAAGCAATCACTGGGGAGTTTTACAAAAGCAGAGTGTAAGCGTGGAGGAGACAAGGCAGACAAGTGAAGGATTACTTGGCTGAGGGAAGGAAGATGTGACGAACGCACGGATGATGATGATTACAGAAGAATGGGTTGATGAGTCTGATGAGCCTTAATGGGATTTAAAAAAAAATAATAATACAAAAGCAGGAGCGGAGGTGTTAAAACAGGCTGGAATAAGAGCAGAGTGAGTGGAGAAGGAAAACAGAAGGCAGGAGGTGGTTAGGAGCAGGGAGAGAGCTGGGTGAGTGTACAAGATTGATTGGTGATTGCTGTTGGATTTTGTGGCGCACTGTGTGGAAGCAATAAAAACTGAGAGAGAGAGAGCGAGAGAGAGAGAAAGAGAGAGAGAGAGAGAGAGAGAGAGAGCGAGAGAGAGCGTGTTGTAAAGAGGAGGGAATATAAACTCCCAGATGCCAGGTATTTTTCCTACCGGGAGGCGAGACGACAGGAGTCTAATGAGTTCCCTCATAGCCGGGCGAGCTGCATCTTATGAATCACACACACACACACGCACACACACACACACACACACACACACACACACACACATACATACATACACATACACACACAGTTGCATGCGCACTCAATAGTTGTAATGAATTACGCAGCTCTCAGCCTAAAACCTTGGACCCGTACCTCATCACAGGATACACATACATCATACGGCTCAGTGGATTGATCCCTCCGCAGCCATGTGACACACATACACACGCAATCACATGCTTCGAGACATCCTCCTACACCTGCTGTACCTATGTGATATGAATCCACCCTGACATCCCCCAGAGAATGGCTCATACAATGGACATCAATAACTGGACCTGGTCTTAGCAACACCGTAAAGTCCTGTTAAGGCTTAGGAAAGTAAAGACTAAGAGCAATTAGTGTTCAGTTTTAGCATTCAATTTTGTTGCCATCAAATTAAAGTTACGGTATCAAAATTGTACAATGAAGGCCAGGTTCAAGAATATCACTAAATATGCTCAGTTCACTTCATCTTGCACCTCATCACTCATAGCGTTCACTCCTCACACATCCATTATAACCGTCACCCACATAGCACATATACGGTACTGGGCACACTGCTCCAGTGACACACGATGAGAAATGGTCCTCCACCCGCTGTATCCCACTGGTGTTCCTCAGAGAAAATTCAATAGACAGTGGATGTCAATAGCTGGATGTGGTCTATGCAGTACTATAGAGTACAATAAATGCTAGAGGCTTAATTTTTAATTCACGCAGCTAGCACCTCCTCCAATGCTGCTAGCCCATACCTAGAGTGCTTTCTCCTCACACATTTCTTCTCACACACACACATATGGCACACATACATATGTGAGAGACATGTTCAAACATGACCAGGGGCTGGGACCCAACGGTTTGCAAACCACGTACAAATCAATTCGATGCATAACTGAAAAGGCCTAAATGTAAACATTTATCCCAAAATGTGGTGTTTTTCCTCTTCCTAATATTGTGAATTAGCCTAGTCTAATAATGTTGTCTAATAATGGAATGTGTAATGGATACATCTTTTCTGCCTGGTTCCAATCCGTTTCATTGTTCACTTCCACCTACAGTGCAATTGCTTGCATACAGTAATCTAGCAAATTTAGCTATTTCTGTGTAATTGGTTATATATGATATGAGTCTCTAGAGCATTGGAAGTTCCTTAGGTCCAATTTCACTGTGGACAGTCATATATGCTATTGCCAGCATACACTACAGCAGTGTTTCCCAAATCCTGGGTCGTGACCCACATGTGGGTCGCATGAGATTTTATTTGGGTCGCCAAATAAATTTGTAGTACCGTATTGATCTGAATATAAGACGATATTTTTTCCATTGAAAATGCCCTGAAAAAACGCCCTCGTCTAATATTGGGGGTCTAAGCAAATACACATGTATTGTACTTGCATATGTTCCGTGCTTGAATACAGTACACTTCCCCCGCTCTGGCACGGTTGGAAGGGGTGTGCTCCAGCACGGTACGGGTGTTCATGCACGAGCACATGAACGGTCACGCACGCAGCGCGCGAACGTGGATACAACGTTAATCATGCAACTTTCCTCCTGCCTCTGCAAAATCGTTTAATGCGCGCAGCGCGATTACCGGCGAATGGCCGCATTGCGCAATCAGTAATCAACCATGTTGTCTGTGTCGCTGTCCATGGTGCTGCTGCAACCGCGTATGAACAAAAGTTGATTTATGATGAAAGGTATATATGGCAGTCTGTGTGCACCTGTCAGATCCGGCAGACCTGACCGGGTGGGCGCGGTGCCGACCGAGGCACCAACCGGCATCAGGTGGGCCGGCCGGTGTGCGCCGCCACCCGGTTGAATGTAGCAGCCAGCTGACATCAGTTGGACGCTTTCTGAAGTTACCTCCAAAACTGTCAAGGTAAATAAACATCCCTTAACCCTGGCCCTGAGTGCAATGTGAGACGGTGGCGGTCTCAGAAAGAAGAGCTAAAAAATGCCCACAGCCAGAGAAGGGCTTTTCGTGGTCCAAAAACTGGTCGATTCAACGAGACTGACAGGAGGGTGTGCGATTTTGTGAATGAGAAACGTAGTGAAGGACTGCCCGTTACGAGGGATGTGATGCAGCAAAAAGCACCTGAAGTTGCCACAGCTCAACATACCCCGCACTGAGTTTAAAGCTAGCATGGGCTGGTGTCGCAGAATGTCCATATAAAAAGTATATTTCCAAAAAAGGGTCTTGAAAAAGATGGGTCGTCTTAAAATCGGGGTCGTCTTATATTCAGATCAATACGGTATTTCTTCCATGTCCAGTCTAGCCTATTTAAGATCTATATCTGCAGTACACCTTTTAGCCACATGAGGGAGCTCGTTGTTATTTTTTCAATTTTTTTTTTTAAACCATACTTGCACTTTCCGTTCAGATCACCAGTAGTGTGGTTCCGCCATATTTTCGGCGTAATTCGCGCGAAGCCAGCCACAATGGATGCTTGGCTGATCAAAAAGAGAGCCCCGGATAAAGACACTACTACCCAACAAGAGAACAATCTATATCTTTTTGAGATGGCTGTTTTACCTATTCAAGATGAAGTGATGTGGAAATGGCACTAAAAATGGCCAGAAATGGCAATTTATGTACAAGTTCGCTCTTGTGATTTATAGATAAAGCCTACATTGTGATTTGGGTCGCAGTGGTTTGTCATTTTTAAAAAATGGGTCCCCAGAAAAAAAGTTTGGGAAACACTGCACTACAGCATACAATATGCCTAGTTATATCATAAAATGCTAATTTTTCACCTGCATTAAAGTGTAAACTTTACCATGACTCTCTCAGAACTGATATCTAATTAAAGAAAAAAAATAGACTGCTCAAGGTAAAAAGGTCCCGGACCCCTGTCTTAGAAGATCAATATATCAATTTCAAGTGAGTTCAAAATAGGACTGGAGTAAAACATGATTCCATATATCAATTAAATGTAGAAGGACAGGCTTTTTATAAACCAAACCACTTTGACCTAACCACAAATGCCAATGATTGTCTAGGGCCTGACTGCAGCACTTACTACTGCCAAGCACATACATTAAACTTAATACTTAGCAGACACTGCTCTTAGTTCTGTCAGCTGCTGCTCAGACAGCAAACACTAACTAATTAGAGATGAGGCAAAAGTGCTAATCATGACACAGGCGAGGCAATTCATCTCATAACCTCTTAAGTACTTTTACACAAAGATGCCTGGATTAGCTAGGAGTATACAGTAAATACATGAGGATAAAAAAAAAAACTTGATTTTTCTGCCTTCCAGCTGTCTATTCAAGAAGCAGTGCCCCGCCTCCCTGTCACTGCATCAGATTGCCCGTAGTCTGTCTGCTAATAAAATAAAGAGAGATGCTCCCTCTGTGATGCTAGCGCTAAATCAATGGGCCCTCGCACCGCACTGACAACCCCAGCCTCCTCTCTCTTTATCGTGACACCCTGAATATTAAATTATGTCGCCGGAGGGGCCGCAAGCGGAGAGAGAAACAGAGACGGACAAGGACCGAGAGGCAAGAAGTGTTCCACAGATAGGTTTGGATTAAAATGAAACCATTTCACGTCAAAACAAAGATGAGATTGCAGGGGGAGATGATAAGAAAGGAATGGGGTGGGTTGAAAAAGATGGGTTCAAGGGTTTGACCAGCAATGGGCAGCTGGAGCGGAGAGACTGAGTGAACGCTGTGCTTATGGGATGAGGTGAAATGGTCACTGAACGGGAGAGCGAAGAGATGGGGGGGGGATAAGAGCTGCAAATGAGGGATATGAGCAGATAAAAAAAAAAAAAAAACAGAAATACCCAGATCAGTGCATGCATAGAGCCAAGAGGTAGAGATCACAGACCCTGGGTGTACGGAGAGACGGCAGCCAACTGACCTTCAGCCATAGATCACACACTTACACTGCTACTTGAATCAGTGGCAGTGTCTTTAGTTGCCTCTACACACTGTTGCTCCTCATTCCCAAAGGTATGAATTATTTCAAATGCCTGTGCGAAAAGACAGCTTGTACTAAAATAACAATCATCCACTCTGGCAACAGGAATCTCAACTGGCAAGGGCCAAGAGCATCTTTTTTTTTTTTTTTTTTTTTATCTTGCAGCAAGTCCAAAAGAAGAAGCCTGCTCTGGTGGCTAATCCTACATGCATGGACGTCTTTAGTTTAAAGCCGTAAAGTATTAAAGCAGTGATAGCTTTATTTTTATCCTCTCCTGTCTATGGGAGCTCTGTATCTGCTGCAATGTGTCTTGCCTTGGCAAACCCCACTGGCTCGAATCTGGCCAAGGCCATTAATTTTGATCCATTTTAAAATGTATCTTTTATCCAAGGGTAGAGAAGAAGTTACAGTTGGAAGAATGATCCACTTGTGAATTCATAATAAAACATCACTTGTTGGTCTTCAAGGTAAATTCATGGGTATAATCTCATAGGAGGGACTGAGAGTGCATGGCTTCATAGTGCATGCATTTTATTCTATATTTTATATTTTAATCCTCATTATTATATGCCAGGGCCACTGCTATTCTTCTTTTCATAGATGTTATTCTGTCCTCGCTTGACAAGTCAGTGCCAAACTAGACAGATAACCATTGTTGATGCAATAAAGACTGGAGGCTTGGATAAGTTTAGGTTCTTTACTTAGTTTCCTTGTTTCTCCAGCTTTCTTTATGTTCCATTGACTCCTGTCTTTGTAAAACTCGAACAAAATATCTAACCAAAATACATATTATTGCAATTAGTTGTCCATGTGGTGATTTGCTTCCTTTCAGATTACAGGTACACTCTAATTAAGAATAGATAGATAAATAATAATAATAAATATAGATAAATAATACATTTCTCTCATTTCTGTAGCAACCACATTGTTATATAAAAACGACAGTAAACTATATAAAACAACACAGAGCAATAGGATCTATCATGGTGAGATTCTATTGTGAAAGTCTTTGCTTTTCAAAGGTGTACTGCAGAAAAATGGTTTCCTGCTGTGCCTTGGACAGACACTGAGTCTCTATCTATTCCCAAAACAGTGAATACATGTTACACACTGCAACCTGTAACTCTCATTGTCCAAGAGCAAGGCTATTTTATTATAGCCAACTGATGAAAAGAGACAGTTTCATAACCTCAAACAAAACATGAGCACTGTTCCACTCATACCTGCCACCGTTTCACCGTGGTTCACCCTATTGTTGGCTTTCGTAAAGGTTACACAAAGAGTTTCATTTCCACTATTTGAAAAATGTATGCCTAGTCTGACAAAATGATTGCCGGCATGAAAATAAAGTTCACTACTTAATAATGTTAAGCAGCGAATGCTGGGTAACCTTTTATTTCTCTCAGAATGGATATACTGCACTTTGGAAAGAAACACCTTCATGCACCGTCCATTTCAATACAAAGTAACAGATGTGGGCTGTCTGAGTGAACGTGCTCATATAGACCACTGCACTGAACCTGAATCAGTGTGATGAAAGCAATTCTACAAAGCACTCCTCTGACATCAATGTAAGCTCTTGCAAAGATTACCATATTATATGGTAAGCATAAGAGATAATATTACTAATGCTCTTGTGAACATAATTACATTACGGATTATATTCATCACTGTATATGTGTTTGCTGCAAAATACTGTACTTAAAAAATAAATTAGCATTATGATAAGAATGGAAATGTAAATTATCAATATAATTAGCTGATTAATGATATTTGGTGAAACAAGCACTGCTTCTTCAAACTTTTTGAAAGGAAAAACCAGACAGACTAAAAGTTGCAGGGAGAAAGTGGGAAGCAACAAACAACTTACTATTCCAGTCCCAAGACGACCTGTGTGCATTTAGACAGTATACAGTAGACCTCATGCTGTCTGCTTTCATTGCTTTGCTGGTTTATTATAAAAGTCTGTCCCCACAGACACAAAATAACACACTTAACTTCTGGGAAAAAAGAAAAGAAACTTTGTTTTTTTTTTTTTTATTTAACTGAATTTTTGATATGAAACATACTGTCCCGGCGTTTGATATTAGACTATGTAACAACTAACAAGGCATGTGTTTTGAGACCATAAGAGAATTTTTACTTTTGTAATGTATGTAATGGCACCAGAGAAGCAGACCTCCACAGTGATCTGTTCTAAGCTAAAAAAAAAAAAAAAAAAAAAAAGTTTTGGTCAGATCATTCAGGTTGAAAATTCTTCAAGAACATCGATGAATATAAAATGCAGATAGTTAAATAAATTCCAGAGTATCTTTACAACAGTATATATATTAATATGTGTGCGTGTGTGTCTGTCTGCATTTTATATTCATCGATGTTCTTTAAGATCATATATGTATGTGTATATATACACTACTCACAAAAAGTTAGGGAGATTCGGCTTTCGGGTGAAATTTCAGGATGAACCTAAAATGCATTATAACCTTTACAGGTGAACTTAATGTGACCTTCTGTAAACTTTTGAATGCACATGTCCAACTGTTCAATGTTTCAGTACTTTTTGCACAAGTTGCTGTTCTCTAACAAGAAGTTTAACGGCAAAATTCACATCAGGTGTTTGATGTTCCAGCTCATCGAGGTCGTATCATTAGGGAATGGCTTCTGGAGACTGGGGTACCTCAAATGGAGTGGCCTGCACTTTCTCCAGACCTGAATCCCATAGAAAACCTACGGGATCAGCTGAGTCGCCGTGTAGAGGCTCGGAGCTCTGTACCCCAGAACCTCAATGTCCTGAGGGCCGCCCTTCAAGAAGAGTGGGATGCCATGCCTCAGCAGACAATAACTCGACTTGTGAACAGCATGAGATGTCGCTGTCAAGCTGTAATTGATGCTCAAGGGCACATGACAAGTTATTGACACTGACATTTTTTGTTGTGGTATATCCACCACTGTTGTTGGCTTTTGTTTCAAGAAATTATTTGAGATGAGGAAATCACCAGTGTGACTTTCATGATATAATATCACTGTAGTGTGAACTTTTTATATTTTGTGAGTAGTGTATGTGTGTGTGTGTGTGTGTAGATATATACACACAGACACACACACACAGATAGATAGATAGATAGATAGATAGATAGATAGACAGATAGGCAGATGCAGAAATACAACAGTAAAGCCTACAGAATTTATTCCTATTGACCTTCTTTTGTTCAGCTCTATTGCATTCACTACCACCTGTCTTAACCTAAAGCAGCCTCTAATGTAAAGAGGCCACTGAGATGTTTGGAAATATGATGTGCTGTAAAACACCTCCAAACAGAATATAAACATTGATGCTGCCTGGATGGCTTTCTGGGATGGGCAGCTTTAAACCAATGGCCTCATATGGGTGCATGTCTGTCTGTCTGTGTGTGTGTGTGTGTGTGTGTGTGTGTGTGTGTGTGTGTGTGTGTGTGTGTGTGTGTGTGCGCGCGCGCGCTTGTGAATGTGTCCCTCAGAGGAGTAAATCAGGGTGCTGCAAGCATGGAATCTCGCTCTGAGGCATCACAAGTATCCCACTGGAGCGCTCAGACATCGCAGAAGAGACTGAGAGACAGAGAGAAGGCGGGGGGCTGGGCCTCTTCTTTAGAGCTTAGCTGGAGATAGAGTCGCTGGATTTGTTGTGTTTTCTAAAAACAACCAAACAATTTCTGATGAAATCTTACCTCTCTTACCCACCCAACCCCCCGTCTATCCTTTTAACTCTACGCCACCTCTCATTTCCACACCTCAGCTTTCCATTCCTCATCTTTGCTCTACTGTTTTCCCACATACCTTCCTTATGTTCCTTATCTCCACCTTTTCTATTCCATTCCTCATGTTCTCCCTCTCCCTGGTGGTCATGTGATCGTGAGTGGCGAGGAGGGAGAAATTGTGAAGTGGCTCGCAAATATTTGTCAAAAACAATTTTCACCTCGGATGGCAGACCCGCCAATATGTCAGCGGGGGTGGCCCGCCTGATGGGCACATATCATTGATATGGACATTGTCTCGCTGGTTTGCCACCACACACTATCCCCACTGGGTTGTGTGCATCTGTGTGTGTGTGTTTGTGTGTGTGTGTACTGTCCATTCGCCACTGAAGGGGGGTCCCAAGGGTCTCCCTGTCCAAGTAAGAAATGACAGAGACGACAGCCACATCTCCTCTCTGTCCCCTCTTTCTCTCTCTGCACACCCTCCCTCCCCCATCTGTCTATTGACGGCTCTGCGGTTGCAGCACCATGCACACAGTATGAATCTCAATGATCCAGCAAGCATCACAAACCATTACCTGTGTGACACAAATGTACACTGTGTGGGTGTCGCTGACCATTTGAAAAAGACACACACGCTCGTGCACACATAAACAGGTGTGAAGCTCTTTTTCACACACATACACAGTGCACATGCTAAGCATCTTCGTCTCATCACATCCTGATAGCTCCACTCCTCTGTCAATCTCACAGAGTACAGGGAGATCCATGCACAATGGAGCTCATGAATTATCAGCTGAACATGAATGTCAACTATCTGGCCCACGCATTTATCCATCATTCTCATACGCGGAGGTGTCGAAAGATCAGGCCTCGCTCAGCGGGCCATGTGCCTATGAATGATATGTGTGCCAAACCCTTGTCATTTGCACATGCAATCAATTATCCAAATAACGTAAAATGTGGAATACATGTACACATTGCAACCTCCTGGAGGTGACTGGCATATCAGCGTCCTGTCCAGTCCATGGAATTGATGCACTGTATATCTATATGTCATATTGATGGTAAGGACATAATTTCATCATCATTTTATCCTTTCCATATAGTCACAGCTGACTAGGGACATCCAGGCTCATAAATTGTATTTAAATATCAGCCTTCACTTATATTGACTTACAAAACAAACCGCTTGTGCACAATCCTGCAGGTATAATCATATGAGTACATGAGCAGTCCTCCCAGTGGACATGTGTTTTAGATGGTACACTGTTCAGTAGTTCCCACCATGCACATTACTCTCATGCCCATGGCAGGGGGGCAATATCATGTAATTCATGCCTAGAGGCCATGATACAGTGGTGTCTACCAAGGAGCCCTGCATACAGATTACATCTGTGTAGATATTATTCCTGGATGCTAAATACAATACGATCAACAGCCTTCTGCATGAGTGAATGAATGAATGAATGAATGGCATGACACATTTTCCCGTTTCCTGTTCCAAAAAACAACCATACCAGTGATTTTGCATGTTTAGTGTAATATCTTGAATTTTAGAACTGATATCATATTTTCTGCTTTTTATCCAGCCATCGGTTTCCATTCATTTCACAACAATATGAAAATGAACTTCTAGAGACATCAAACTTTCTTTACACCAGTTCTGATGACTTGAAATTAGGCAGAGTGAAACAGTCTCTCCTCCAGAAAATAGTCCACAGGGAAATGTTTCCTTTACATGGCCAATTAACAGTTCTGTTGTTTATGAATGGCGACGACTTTGTTGCTGCAAAGCAGAACATTATAAAGTGGGTGTTTCAACCAAAAAATCAAATTTGGAAACTGAGGGATATTGATTATATTTTGTGAAATCTTTAGTTCCCCCACATGATTTGCAAAATGATGTACTGCAATGTAAAATGTAGGTAAATTGCAGAAAATGGGCCATACATTCAAAATCACTGGTATGGTGCTTTAATCCAACGTTTTGGGCAAAATACCCTTTTTCTGACTTACCAAGACATAGACAAGATGTTTGATGCCATTTCCAACTCTGTATGTCCAGTAGTTTGGTTCCAATGGTTAGCATTTGATGTTAGCTTAGCATAAAGGCTTGAGGTCTATGGAAGTCATTAGCCTAGGTCTGTCAATGTGAAAAAATAATCCTTACAGAAACTCCAAAGCTGCCTGGAAATATATGTCTTAGGAAAAAAAAAATAACAAGAGACATTTTAGGAGAAGTCAGATGGTGGAACTATAACCGCTGAACACATTTATCTGCCTATCACACTGATCCACACACCGCTGAAAATATAAGTAGATCCAGCACAAATGAACTTCTGGACTGGACTCACAGAGGTGAAAATGGTATTGAATATCTTGTCTCAGTCTGGCTAAGACAGAAAGGGGTTATTTTGCCCAAAACACTGGAGTATTTCTTTAAGGAAAGTACCAGTTGGCCAGATCTGACGTTAGGATGTTGCAATAGATTCAATGACAAACACCCAAGTTAACACAAGTCTGTTCAGAAGTTCAGAATGCTGCAGAACTGGAGAGTTTTCTGAATTATTTTAAACTTGAA
>NC_043980.1:32981182-33003682 GCF_902150065.1 Myripristis murdjan
TTATTTATTTATTTATTTATTTATTGGTGTGGTTTCTTTTCATTTTTCATATATATATATATATATATACATATATACACACACACACACACACACACACACACACACACACATATATATATATATATATATATATATATATACACACACATATACATATATATACACATATACACATATATATACA
Organism: Myripristis murdjan; assembly: GCF_902150065.1. Taxonomy (NCBI): domain Eukaryota; kingdom Metazoa; phylum Chordata; class Actinopteri; order Holocentriformes; family Holocentridae; genus Myripristis; species Myripristis murdjan. The sequence goes on from NC_043980.1 coordinate 32,981,370, forward strand.
TACACACACACACACACACACACACACACACACACACACACACACATATATATATATATATATATATATACACACACACACACACACAAACATATAGATAGATAGATAGATAGATAGATAGATATGCATACAGATGTCAGGAGTGCATGATATGTAATGTTAAAGACAACAGCACTAAAGTGTGCAATTGTACATTGAAGAAGCACTGAAGTACTGGAAAACATAGCATTCCAGAAATATTCACCATGCAGGTATTAGTTCATTGTTATTCACAGGTAATTTAATTTAACTTTAACAAAGCCAGTTCAGGTCATTCTACTGACAGCAGACTGAGAAGCACCTTCACCTTCATCCCTGGTGGTCTCATTGTCTGGCAAACAACTCTGCTGCTGTTACCAGACCAGAGTTTTAAAATAAAGGCCAAGGAAGGACTGCAGGGTGCAACAATCTGTTAACCCATAGCAGCCATGATTAGTGCAAATGAAACACAGGAGCACGCCACATAATGTAAAATATACACATGCAGCATGCACATAAGAGCATCAGATGCACAAACCATGTACACACACACACTGTAAGTCTACACATACACACACTTAACACATACACACATAAATACCCAGATGCACTGTTCATTAGGGTTGGGTACCGAAACGCGGTGCCAATAGGCCACTGGTTCCGGCGTAAACGGTAGTAACGAGACCAACTAAGAACGAAAATTTCGGTGCCTCCTTTCAGTGCCGCCCCCTGGTGTTCCGGCATCAACTTGCGGTTGTTGAACGTGACGTCAGTGCCGCTACTCAGCACACTTGTTGATCAGAACTGATAGTGAGAGGATCAAAAAAGATGCCGAAGGCAAAATGCTCCAAGGTTTGGCTACATTTCACATCTAAGGAGGATGCAGTCTCTGCGACATGCAACAGATGCCTTAAAGCAATGTCATGCAAGGGAGGTAAGACGTCGAATTTAATGAAACATCTGGCGACACATGGAGTTTATTTAAAAGTCGAACAATGCACCGTGTTTGATAATCTACGTGACGCAAGACCAAGCACTGCAACAGCCAGTGTCTGCCAGTGTCTGACTCCCCGGACAAATGGAAGAGAGTCCCAGCCCTGCCAGTGTGGACATCACAGATGATGATGACAGCAGCCATTCCTCTTCAGGTAAGTCTAGTAATTTAATACCAACCACTAATCTTGCATATCAAGTAGGCTAGTAAACACCGTTGCCATTCAACAGCGTGTGTGAGAACGTGTGCTATGTCCAATACTTCCACTTAGTACAGTGGAAGTTTATCATTACCATATGTTACTTGTATTTATACTGTTTAAAGATTTAAGTTAATATTGTGTTCAATTTGGCCCTGGAAATAAAAGGGTATTGTTTTTTGACAAAGTGTGTGTGTTTTTGTTTTTTTAAGTACCCGTTTGAGAACCATTTAAAAAATACCAAGTAGGCACCGGTATCGGATAAAAACCAACGATACCCAACCCTACTGTTCATACATGAATGTGAATTGTTAAAAAAGTCAAAAGTTAACCATCCTGGGCCATAAAGTATATGCCTGCAGAACCCACAGGGCAGGGCCCTGCCATCCAAACAGGCCCCGCTCCCGCATGTCAACAACTATTATGATAACAAAAAAAAAAAAAAAAAAAAAAAAAAAGTTTTTGTTATTTATTTTTTTTTATATTACAATGACATAGGGTGCACATCATGATATTGTATGTAGGCCTATGTCTGGGCATGTGGTCCACTGAGGGTGCCTGGGTGCCATCCCAAATGTAATTCTAGTTGTGATATACATATTTTAATTGCTTTTGTTATTGTTGTATTTTGTGTATGTATAAATTTCAATTCTTACTCACACATAAATCATAAATTATCACATAAACATAAGATAACTAATGAAAAAGTGCTGCCTACAATGTTTGTCTCTATGCCGAAGGGCGAATATGGTCGTCTTTTCCTGTTGGCCCCTGATTGGTTGACACTGCACATAGAAAATAACTGGATCTGGGGTAGAAAAATTTGCGGCCAAGTATTTCTGCCTATCACTGGACACTGGCCATGAACACTGGACAGCCACAGGGATTACAGGAAATACAATCATATAAGCGACTTTTCCCGTAGTTATTGTTTTAGGTGTTCAATAGTTTAAAATTTAGGCAATTCAATAGAATTAACTCCTTAATCTATATTGTTAAATATCGTTGTGCATTTGAAATGACAAGCATCCTCACTATGAAAGATATTAAGATTCACCTGCTCTGAAAAGCAGGAACGGGGCTCCCTCAGAGTTAGCTGCAGGGGAGCCTCACATTTTTGCGTCACGGTGCTGCAACTATCAGCCATGCAATGACTGCATTAGTTTCCTAATGCTTTTTTATAAGCTTCTTGTATGTATTTTAACAAACTGGTAGAAGCCACAACATCAGAAATGTGTGTTTGTGTGTGTGAGTGTGCACTTGTGTGCGTGTGCATGTATGTTTTTCCCTTCCCTACTGTGAGCTGTTGCCATGGTGACAGTGTTAAACACGTGCTGTTTGTCTACCTCCAGAATTACATTTTGCACAACCTAATGTCTTGTTTTTCAGTTTTTGTGCACCCGTGTGATGGAAATAGAGAGCGAGAGAGAATGTGTGTGTGAAAGAGAGAGGAGAGAGAGAGAGAGAGAGAGAGAGAGAGAGAGAAAGAGAGTAAGCATATACCTATGTAGCTGGGTGTTGTCACAGGTTTCTCTTCAAATGATCAAGGCCAATGACTGTCACACCTTTGAGGCATCTACTAAAAGTGCTATATAAATTATGCCATTAATGTAATTAGAATTGTAATTGTGGGGTCTCAATAGATGTAATATTTGTGAAAAGTTATTTTAAAGAGAAGAGAAGAGAAGAGAAGAGAAGAGAAGAGAAGAGAAGAGAAGAGAAGAGAAGAGGGAGAGAGCTACCTGAAAGATAAAATGTGGTTAGGAGGAACACACCCAGTGAAGTCTGTTTCTGTGGCTACAGTAAAACAGCCCTCGATTTTGATGCGATCTTTTGTCATGGAAGAGGAGCCACAGAGTAGGACCTGTGAGGAAAGGCTTTACTGCCATCTTCTGGTTGCAAAAGGAAGAGGTGATTGAGTATGCAACACATTGCCCTCAAATAATCAAATACAAATGGGATATGTATTGACTTATTGGAAGGCATGAACGCATGCATAGGCAGACACAGAGAAGCTGACACACAGACACACATACAGACAGGCAAATGCAGACACACACACACACACACACACACACACACACACACACACACACACACACACACACACACACACACACACACACACACACACACACACACTCTCTGTGGAAGAATGATTAGTGAATCAATATAAACTGAATGAGTCACTGGCAGCACTACACAGAAAACTACTACTACCATAAATACCAGTGACGCAGAACTACTGTGTGTGTGTGTGTGTGTGTGTGTGTGTATGCAGGTGTGTGCCATGGCCGCAAGTGTCTCCAGTTTTTGTAATGACATTCCTCAATAAAAAATGTCTTTTTTTTTATCGATTATGAATCCCATTTTACTATCTGCCTCCATATTACATCTGCTTAATGCTTGCCTGGTGTTATCAATATCTTAACTACCTTAGGCAAGTTTAGAGCCCTGATGATTTGAAGAGATTAATGTTAAGTTCTGCCTTCCTTTGGTGCAGTTGTACATGCTTTACATCCCCCATTAGGAACGATGCTGGTAAGATTGTGTCCTCATCTTATTAGGGTAAGGTGAACTATTCCCTCATCCCAGAATAATATCAGAAGATAAATAAAATGAACTTTTAATGAAGTACTGTACAATATCGTTCACATGGCTAAGTGGTTATTCGTCTTCTGGAAGACATGCATGGTTTGTGGGTGGACTTAAGTCTCCACGCACAGACATATTGCATACTGTCAGCGTGTAAAAATCAATTTTTAATTTGGTTTGGGAAAAATGAAGTACAGTAAGCTACAAAGAACAGCTGGAGCACTATCTCTTGCCATGTGCAGACATGGAGGCAAACACATATGTAGCAACACACACAAATACACACACACACAGCATTTCCCCTTGTAACAGTTTATTGATCCTCTCTTTTTTGGTATTCAGTATTGGCATGTTTTACAGACATGAGCACCTCATGCTCAGTCCATTGGTTATTTCAAACCTTTTCTAGGCTATTATTTCCTCCCTAGCCGAAGGATAACCAGAAACACTGTTCATTATGGGCAGGGTGCTATTAGACTTGCAAATTGCTGCATTCTCTGTCTCTCTCTCTCTCTGTCTCTCTCTCTCTGTCTCTGTTTCTCTCTGTCTCTGTCTCTCTCTTTCTCTCCCCTCAGACTTCTATCATTAATGTAATATAGCCCTTCTTAACCATGCAATTTTCCTTCTTAACTGTGGGAAAATGCACTGGGGATGGATGAGATCTGTCCTGAGAAGCTGAAGGCTCTGGATATTGCCGGAGTGTTGTAGTTGACTCATCTCCTCAATAGCACATAGATTTCTGGTACAATTCCTTTGGACTGACAGACAAGGTGCCAGTCCTCATCTTCAGAAAAGGGTTTTGGAGACTGTGTGTTAATTGTCAATTAGCATACTGCTCAACCTCCCTGGAAAAGCCTGTCCCAAGGCACTGGAACTTTAGCCAATGACCAAACTTTATATCCTCGAATACATTGTGGATTTTGTCCTGGCCAAAGAGCAACAAACCATCTCTTTAACCTCTCACAGATAATTGACAGGGGAGTTTGCTAATCCCACAGGTATCCTGTGGCATTTGGACATTTTGTGACACACTTGGAGTGCAAACTGTTTTGGCATTTTTAGTATCAAACCAAGCTCAATCAAATTAGATATGACAAGGATGTTCTTTGTCCCCTCTAAAGTTTTTAAATTTAAAGGACAGGACATCAAAGTGCAAACTCTGGTCACGTCCACGTTAGTGTCATAAGGATGCCATCTCTACTGTTTGCAGATGATGTCATTCTTTGAACCTCGTCTCCAACAAAAGGGTGAGCTGTCCCAGCTGGGGAAAGAGCAGCTGCCCCTTGTGGAAGAGTTCAGGTATCCCTTCTACCTGAGGCTAACAGGGAATAATAAACATTAATAAAGGATCACATTATTATTATTTCTTTTATTTTGCTGGCAGCATGGAAAGCTCTGGGTAACTTTTCCATTTGTGGAAGAGGCAGCCCACCCTGCATATTCAGCGGCTGTGAAACCCACACTGCTTTGTACACACACAACACAAACAATCCAGCAAAAAAACATTAAACCACGCAGACTCCAGACTGAGTATAGTGCAAGGCCATGCATCTACAGACAAGGATGATGATGCATAAACTCAAGCCCACATGCACACAAAAAGTCATGCCTCCTTGGAATATTACACAGGTCATTAGCATATAATACATTGATATTCTGTTGCCACATTTATATGAAAACACACACACACACACAAAACTATGAGAGCTTGCATACACGCGTGCGCACACGCACACACTCACACACACACACACGGCTATTGGTACATACCAAAGTCATTACGATGGTCGTGGCTTGGGGCCACAATTAAGACTATTGTGGCTCTTGTAATCATACTCAAAATTCTGTCATCTGATTGGAGCAGACATATCCAATCCCGCGGCCAGATTCTTTTCATAAAGAGGGCCAAGACCTCCACTCAGTTATTATAGCTGAAAGCACCTTCGTGTGTGTGTGTGTGTGTGTGTGTGTGTGTGTGTCAGGGTATGGCAAATTATGCATGAGAAGGAGACTGGAAAACTTTACATGATGTGTGTCATAATAACCTGGGGATTAAACTAACTAGCCTCCATCAAAACAGAGGTCATATCACTACTTGGAGAACTACAGTGCTATACATTATGTAAGTCCCCTAGTTCTCCATCTATCCTGCATTTTCTCTCATTCCCTCTTGGTGGTGGAGCGGCAGAGGCAGTTGCAGCAGAAATCATGATTTATACACTGGCTAAATCAGAATTATGAGCATGAGCGTTAAACAAAATCACAAAATTAATATGTTGAAAATAAATAAAATTGCTAATGATGAAAGCCTTGTGAAAAAAAAAACCCTCCTCTAAATCAAATCTATTGATTTTTACTAGAATTAGGCCCCATCTTCTGTAAACCACAGCTTAGCAGCAGTGTAATTTCCTAATAAGCTCATGCCATTAGATGAAATTACACTGATTTTCTTATTACAAAGATCCCCCTCGTCCCCCGCTTCCCCAATAAAAGTGCTGCCTGGTCATTTTGGCCACATTACCTGTCTGCTCTCGTATAATAATGTAATTATCCAGTGGCCACCGTAATGATCTTGCTGAATTACATTGTGACCTCTGTCTGTGTGGCTTGCTTTCACAGCTCGTCACTCCATGGGGTAATGGGGAAAGACTGGTCCCAAATGATCTGGGTCTGATGAACCGGTGAGTGCAAGCATGCACGCATGCACCGGCTCATAATGGACACAAACAAGAACTCAAATCCACACAAGGACGCAAAGAAGGGCATAGGAGTGTGTATGCTCACGGGCACAAAGTGGGGTATGTTGGCGTGCACACACATGCACAGACCCTCTTATTGCACAATGTTTAAAATTCACTAATTGTTGCCTTTCATTAAATGCATGTATAATAAAGACATCTTTAATGAGGCACACCACACATTAAATAAAGGCTATTGAAGAATCTGGTACACATTTCCCTGTATACTACTGTAAAAGCAAGCAGCTAAATGGCTGAGTTCCCTTGTGTTCTAATCAATGCTTGTTCTTTTCTTCACTTTAAACTGCATAGCTAACCATTTCCTCTCATCTCCCACTCGCTCTCTCTCTCTCTCTTGCTCTCTCTCTCTCCCTCCCTTCCTACCCTATATCTCTCCCCCACTCTCCTGAGCTTTGACTCTGTCTTTTAAATTTTAATTCTTCCCTTTCAACCGCAACATTGTAGTCTAAACCCTGACGTCTTTCTTTCCCCAGCAGAGAGAGTGATATGTTTTTAAGAAAATAGGACAGAGAGCGAGAAATGTCATGGGAGAGTCATGAAGTAGAACTAAAAACATGGCTTACTGGTGGATATAAAACAATCGCCCCCCAACAACAGTGTATTCAGTCTTGGCTGTAAACCAGGGCGAAGGTCTATACATCAGCACTTAGTGTGGTCAGCTGCGATTGTTTGGATGGAAGACCTCTCCAGGCGTGCATTAAATCAGCATCTATGCTTATCATCTCTTTTGTTGCTTTGACCTTTGCATATTGGTTGTATTCTACTAGTGAGTTAGGAGTTAAACTTATTGACTCTTACACTTGCCATGCGTTACTGAGAAAATCTTCCAAAAAATGCCAAACATTTAAATGTGTATATAATGTAAATGAATGCCTATTGCCATTGAGTATCAATACTTTGTTGAGTATGTAGGACACGTTTAATAATTGAGGCATTAAGTAGACATTTGGAAGTGCATGCTTTCATTCTTTTTAAAGGTTATTTATATGGCATGGCATTTTAGCTATTAGATAATAGATGTGAATGACAAGAAAGATTTAAGAGAAAGTGGAGTCGAGAGAGAGAGTGAGAAAGACACAGAGAGAGAGAGAGAGAGAGAGAGAGAGAGAAGAGACACACAAGAGCCACAAGATCATAAGAATAAAGAATACACTTCAGGCAGATCAGTGAACGATTCATTTGTGCTGACTCTTTGAAAGAAATCTGGAGACAGGACTCATTCTGGAAATGGAGTCATTTGTTTACGGCTCTGCAGTGTCACACACAGCTATTTAAGAAGTGCCTCTTGAGTCACAAACAAGAGCGGTGAATTTAGAAAATGCACTGCAGGCTAGGTGACAGGCTAGGCAAGCAGAATCTTCCTTTTGAGCCATGAATGTATGAATAAGTGAGTGTTTCACTTCAAATACTAATACTATGGTATTTCAATTTCTAATGTCTCTCAAGGTTGAGGTGTCATTGAACTTGTCCTTCAGATGTTTATAATCACATGAAAAATATGTTCACACTTTGCCAAAATTTGAGTGAGTCAGTGAGAGTCAGTAAGTGACTGGGTGAGTCAGTGAGTCAGTGACAGAGTTGGTAAATCGTAAGTCAGTCTGTGAGTGAGTGAGTCAGTGTGTGACTGAGTCAGTAAGTGACTGAGTGAATCAGTGAGTGAGTGAATCGGTGTGTCAGTGAGTAGGTCAGTGAGTGAGTCAGTAAGTGACTGAGTGAGTCACTGAGTGAATGAGTAAGTAAGGGATTGATTCAGTGATTAAGTGAGTCAGTGATTGATTGATTGATTGAGTAAGTCAGTGAGTGAGGGAGGGAGGGAGGGAGGACTGTCTGGCTCCTCAGCATGAGGTTTAGACTGCATCCAAATAAGGATTCAGATATAAGATACTGCATCAAGACAATTACTAGCTTGCTAGCAAGCCAGCCAAAAGCAATGACAAAAGGAAAAATGGACGGTGAAAACAGATGTTTTCAAAACAAGAGGTCAGGTTCCTGTTTGCTTGACATGAGGATCAATGTGTGGAGTTGAGGTGGCTGTAATGAAATTATATACAGTAACCTTATTAGAGACATTATTAGAAAGTCATTGTTATGTATAGTTGTTTTTGTTTTGTTTTTGCATTTGTTTTTTCTAATGACAAGTCAACCAAGTGCCAGTGATGTGCATGTGTCATGTACATGTGCACCAGTAAAAACATGACCATATGACCGTAGTCTTCTCTTGAGCAAAATATCAGTTATCTGGTTATTTTTGATTCCATGAGATGAAACTATTTGTCATTTCAAAGGATTCAGGGTCGGGTTACAAATACGATATCTCAGAAACAAGGAATGATGCAGTGGATTTTTTTCATGTCACTTTCTACCAGGGTGGGAATTACACAATTTTAGGGGCAAGGCCATTTGCCTTTGGTGTTGACACGTTTTTTTTTTTTTTTTTAGGGCATTAAGGCCACATGCCAGGGCACCAAGGATGCGTGGGATTGTAACCTATGCTATGAATAAACATCATGAATTCATACAATTAAACAAAATAACATCACACAAAATACAATGCAATTATGCCACTATTATCAACAAAATAAAATGTATAATCAAAATGTAGGGTAAGTATCCCTCTTAAGCCCACCAAATCTGCTTTTCAAACATTTTTAATATATACCGCCCCATTTTAAGTGAAAACATTTTAGTTAAAATGATAGTCTAATGTCTCATTTGAAGTGTCAGTAATTCATTTATACCATTTTTTTTTTTTAATGTTTTTATTGTTTAATTTGTCAAAATATGTCAAAAGTCTGGCATGGGCTTAATGGGTACTTAATGTACCCTTTAAGCCCAGGGGTGTTCCAAATAAGTCCACTTCATGATTTGTTGATAAATATATTTACATATATATATATATATATATACATATATATATAAATATATTTACATATATATATATATATATATATATATATATATATATATATATATATATATATATATATATATATATATATATATATTTAAAAATCTTAACAATCCAAACTTGTTTGACTAAAATATGTAATCTCTTAGCTCTCAACAGCTATTTTCATTTTGTCTCTACTCCTTTCCTCTGGCCTGTAAATGCCATTTGAAATAGGCGTGATCAGCCTTTTTGCTGTGTTGTCAACACAGAAAAAGCTAAACTTACAACATGTCTTCTTTGGAATGTAGCCAAAAAACTATTCATGAACAAAATCAAAATTAGAATGGAAATTACTTTTCAATACTTCATCTTTCAATATGTGTTGTCATTTTGTCTCTATCCTACATTGTACTGTTGGCATTTAGAATTGGCCAATATTTCTGGTCCAGCCAGCTGGCTGAAAGTGCAGATGTTTTTATCTAGATTTCTGAAGACCAAATGACTGAAAGAAAAACAGTTTCCTGGTTCAATACTAATATTTTAAGGATAATAAATGAGTCAATTTCAGTATTTACAATTTTAAAAAAATAACTTTTATTGACTTTTAAAACATAAAACAGGTTAAAAAGAAGCAATTAAAACCGTTGTGGGGTAACATTAAAGACCCCCGAGAAAACATAGTGGGGAAACTCGTGTTAAACCAAATATTAATCAGCAGTGTATTTTTTTTTTTTTATTTAAGCTTACTACATGGCTGGAGGTCAACTTTAAAACATACAGTTCATTATTCAGCAATAAACATCCATTAAAAACAACATACTGTATACAACAGTCATAACATCTTAAAACGTGTATGATAAGCCTATAGCCTAACTTAAGCAAGATAAACAACATGTCAACATTTCTGCAATTTCTACTTACTCCAAGGCTAAATATAGGCTCTTTGAGGTGATATTATTGTTATAGTTAGGCTATTTTTTGCTCCATGTAGCCTAACATAGTAGTGTAACATTGTAACAAGTGAGCTTTATTTTGTTTGTTTTCTCAGCCTTTTGCCCACATTGTGGTTGTCTTTGCTTGCCAGCCTTACACTAACAAGTCTTTGATGGCTTTCATCCTTTTTTTGTACAGATTTTCAATGACCTCATGATTGCGCAAATAGAATGGTCCAGGTCCCTCCAGGTCTGCTTTGCAGAGGATGAACATGCGCTCTACATCCTCAATCTTGTCCCTGGGTGGGAGGAAGTATGTGTTGTTTGGCCCCGTCTAGGAACTTCATCACATACCGTTCACCCTCTGGTGGTGCTGACTTGTTGAGTGATCGTGCGATGTAATATGCTGCTGGTTTTGTGAACATGACAGCATAGTACACATCTCTCTCAACTGAAGGTTGTGGCACAGGTTTCATTTGCCTCTTTACTCACTGCCTCTGATGGGTTTGTCTTCTCCACAGGAGCCTTCTTGCTCTTGGTCTTGCCATCCTTTGATTGTTTCTTTTTTGTTGCCTTCTTCCTTTGACTTTCCTCAAGATGCAACAAGGCTTCTTCAGATGTTAGAGACTCTCCATATTTTAGAGTGTTGAGTCGCTGTCTTTTGGCTACATTGCACTTCTCTGTTGGCATGATGTGTTGCAGGAAGTAATCTTTGATGCGTGATGGGGGTGAAGGGCTTGAGGTTGCAGAAGTTGACGGCTGGGGTTGTGACATTTCAGCATTTGCAGGCTTTGCAATCTCAATATTTGTAATGTTGAGAATGTTGGACCCAGGAACAGTCTCTACACTGAGGATAATCTGGGACATGCATTCTTTATCCACAGATATGGAGCATGGGTGTGGTTGTGTAGTGGGGGATACAGTAGTGGCGCAGGGTTCCCCTGGAAAGTTCAGTGTTTTCTTGGCTGGATGAGGTTGTGCAGGTGGAGACGGAGTGACCACATGGGAACCCAGAGGAGTATCGCTGCCTGTCATAGCTTCTGGTAGACACTGTCATTGTGGTTGTTCTTGACCATCTTCTGTAGTGAATGGTGTGTATTCTTCTGTCATCACCCTGTCTGGACAGTAGGGGTAAATCCCAGTGCTCCTAAACCCACTCTTCAGATTCTCACCCTTGAGACCTATCTCCAACACTGCCTTCAGTTTGGATGGGAAATCCTCTTTCCTGATCTTGTCTCTGGTCATACGGGAATGCCTCCGCAGCTTTGTTCGCCACTGCCTCTTCACCTCCCCAAACACTGCTCTGTCGAGTGGCTGGAGAATGTGGGTTAGGTGAGAGGGCAGCCTCAACAATACTACATTATTCTCTTTCGCCTTTAAGGCAAGGCTGAGGGAGATGTGAGAAGAGTGTCCGTCAAATATTAGTATCCGTGGGAATGCTAAGTTGGACCACTTCTCAGACTCCTTGAGGAAGAGGTGTGAGAAGTAGTCCTCGAATATGACCCTCTCCATCCATCCATGGTCTGTCACAGCATAACGGGCACCCTCTGGGCCACTGACACACCAAGATCCATAGAGGTGTTTCCCCTTGTATGCCACATAGGGTGGGAGAGTCTGTCCAGCTGCATTCCCTGTTATGCAGACAGTGATGTTCCCTCCCACTCCCGCCTGTGTTTTGGTACACATTCTTGCTGCCTTTCCTTGAGAAGACTTTGCCTGCTGCCGGATCTGTGATGAAGCCTGTCTCATCAACGGTGAGACAGGCATGTTGCCACTTCCATGGCAACATGCTGTCGTGCATTACAACTCAGCTGCCCCTTAAATCTCTGCCTCAATGACTTCCAGTCAACTCCATACACTCTTGCCAGAACTGAAAGATTTTTCATTGTTCCCTCCCTGTAAAGCCGGCATGCTTCTGCCATGCGTGGGCAGGAGCTGTATGTTTTTCAAGATGTAGTCATTTCATCTGAAAAGTAAAGGGTCGAAAATTATGCTATTAGTAGGATAGAACGTAGGCCTATCCAGAATTAATTGACCTATGCAGTACCACTGATATTTAATTTTTAATTTAAATTTTTATTTGGGTACTTTATTATCTGAATTATGAAGCTGATTGATTAGGTGAGGTCAAAGTTAGACAGAAAAATGGTTCAAAAGTGAAAAGGGAAAAAATCTCCATTGAAACAGTCAAGTGGGTTTAATGGGAGCAGGTGGGCTTCAAGGGAACATCAGTGAATTTCTGGTTAAAAGTCAGAATATTTTATTCTACACACAAGACATTAAAAAACAACTACATGACATGAATCTATATATGCTGCACTAACATAACATGAAAATTATCAACTGATCATGCATTTAAGTAATTAGCTATACTCATTTACATCCACCCTAAATGGTGTGATTTTTTGCTGGTGTCCCCTTTAAGCCCACTTGGTAAAAATGTTAATTAAAAAATAAATAAAGATAAATATACACATGTATTATCTATTAAACACTATAATAATATATTCTGCTTACAAAAATGTAATTTATACATGCTTATCATGCTTCATGTCATTGCAGTGAACAATTCTATGCAGCGACTGTATGCAGCATGTGGGCTGTCTGCTAGCATGCTAAAATGCATATTTTGACTTCAAAAGAAAAAAATGTTTTTAATTCTAGTAAAATTCTAACATATGTTTTATTTAAAGCATTTTGATAACAACTGAGTACTTACCAAAAGCAGGAGTAGACATAAGGAAAAAATATTATCTTCTGAGGGCATCAAAATTACAGAAGTTTTTTTGCAGCTTCCTTTGCGAGCAGCAGGCACATGTCACACTTGTGCTTTGATAACTCAAGATCGACAAATCTGATTGGCTTATAGTAAAAAGTATAATTTATGTAACAAGCAGCTTCATTGGAAGAACCATGAACCAGCAAAAATGCTGATGTAGTTTTTTTTTTTTTTTTTTTTTTGACTCAGAAGTCACAAGTGGGCTTATATGGTAATGTGGGCTTAAGAGGGACACTTACCCTATTCATACTGTGGGCATTTCGCTCTCAAAATATAAACATTTTTTGCTAGTATTCTCTCAGTTTCAGCAGAATTACATGAGATCCGACCTTAGCTAGTCTTTGTCAGCCAGCCAACTTGGGCTTATCATGTTTTCTAGACATCATGATTTCCCAAAACTGAATAAATACCACACATAGCAACACAAAACTGCTTTGCTAGTTCAAACATGTTGTAACTAGAATATCCGCTGGAAAAAAGAATTTTTTCATGGGCTGATAGTTATACTCCTGCCGACTTCTCAGTTGTTTTTAATCTATCAGGTGCTGTGACAGCGACTCAGCAGCACAGCTGATCTTTATCTACAACCAACTTATATCAACAGTTATATTTAAATACAGGCTACTGCTTTCAGTGTCGGTGCCAGAACAAAGATCTATCTTTTCAAAAACTCACTGGCAGATGTTTTATTTCAGCTGGGGGGGGGTGTCACTCCAATTTAACGTCAGCTACTTTTGCTGCTTAGCTGTGGCTAAGCAGCAAAAGTAACAAAAGTAAGAAGTAATATTAAGGCTGAACAGAGTTATATAACCACCTTTTCAGGCTACTATCAATTTACCTCTGAAATAAAGATGACAGTTTTCACAGAGGTGTTGATTTATTAAATGTTCATTTCATTGTACAGATGCACACAAATTGATGAATTAATTAAATCAATGGCCTAGGCTACTCAAAAAGACTAAACAAATTAACACCGATTAATAGGCTAATGAATAACTGATAACATTAACACATTAATAACAAGAACAATGTTACAGCCTGCACATGTCCATGGAAAATCTTCCAGGTACTGCAAAGGGTGCTGAATCTGCGTCAGCAGGTACTGTCCGTGGTGCTGAATCTGCTTCTGCAGGTACTATACTGTCTCCATGGAAAATCCTACAGGTACTGTCCGTGGTGCTGAATCTTCTGAGGCATTTCATTCTCTTTATTATAGAAATTAAAGCTCCATAAAATTCACAGAGGATCTTGTTTAGCTCTTCTTTACTTACAGCTGAGAAATCAGCTGTTTGTCCGGTGTTTTTCAGGTAGTCTAGTAGACATTTGACAGCCACAGACGTTGACCGGGCCTTACTGGCTTAATTTCTTGACCTCTCCAGTTGATCCAGCTCTTCACTCGTCACTCTTCGGTATCTCTCCTCTCTCTTTCTGTTCTGTCTTGTCTTCCTCGTTCCGCCATTTATCCTAACTTAGGTCACCAACGAATTCAAAATTGACAACAAAGCGGTCCATTATGCAGGCTAACAAAGTTAACAGCGGATTTTGATGCGGGTTTCAGTGAAACGTTTCATGTTGCCATGGAAACCACACAGACTCAGGCAATAAGATATAGGCGGAGTAATATTTTCAGTAATGAGGTATTTTTCATTTGAGCATGGCTAGCCATGCTGTCATGCTCATTTGAGCACATTCTAAACATCTGATTGATTAATCAGATTGCTCAGTTGGATCTATGTGTTGTATAATGGGTGCGCGCACATGCAAAACATTGCACTTCAAAGCCACCAGCATGAGCAGAAATTCAATGTAAAGTTCATATTTGTGTATCAATCATTATTTTCACACAGGACATATTTTGATTAGAAGAATGACCGTTATGGGTCAAAACAGAGGCCCTGTTTGGCCCATGAATTGGTTGTGATTCTTTTTAATAGGACCCCTTTAGTGATTGAGTTTGTTACCCCTGGCGTAGACTGTAATCATCTCTGTGCCATTACCAATTATCATAATCAATTTTGCTTGCATAATTATGAAAATGAGCAGCTTTTGTTGTTTTACTTATTGTGTTTTACTCTCTCAGTAGGCTGCAGTCAGACAGCTTCACCTTTCACAACATGGCAGTCTAATGTGTTCCATCTCTCTTTGTTTTTACATGTTTACTTGCTTTTTATGTTAATTATATCAATTCCATAATCCCATGGGAGGACAGACTATTTTGAAACATCACAACTTATTTGTTGCATTTTCTACTTTTTCATGCTTTACAGGTCTACATGCCTAATATTGGTGCCTTGCTTTCATGAAATAGGATTTAAAAGTGTCTTAATACAAAATGTGTATGTGTGTTTGTTGATATTTATCATGAAAAGCAAAAATAATTCTGCTGGAGAACACAGAGTAACAAAATGATGTTGCTCACAACATCATGTATACGTGTGTATACACCCTCACCCTAACCCTGAGTGTATCACAGAGGGGATTTCAGTGCATGAGAATCATGTGAAGCCAACTGACTCCTTCAGCCCTCACACCTCATTCACTAGAAGTCTTTTAATCCTCATCTGTGTCTCACTGAATCACATGATCAAAAGCAACTGAACAACTCTTCTCAGTGAGTGACTCGTGAAGAAAATGATTCTCCTAAAAGAGCGGAACACTGAATTTCTACCTCAAACAGACAATTTCAGAAAACAAAACAAAAATAAATAAATAAAGATAAACAACTACAGAAGCATTAGAAATCTGAGCACTAGACTGATGACTACATACTATTCAAATCCAGAAGTCTATGCTGCAGGAGGGAGTTTATGCTTATGTTCAAATGACTACTTTTCATGCTCTCCATCAAATAAGATACAAATAAGTCACATCTGCAGTCAATACTCTAATTTCTAACTGAATCCACAGACGCTAGCTCAATCTGAGGAGGGATACACTGATTCACCGGCCTCTTTGCATAGCCTCTATAATTTTCTTGTGTAAATAGTGATTACTAACAAGTTGCGAAGGCATAAGGGAGTCGGAAAAATGTGCTTGTTTTTCTAAAATAAAGGGAGAATTCATTGAAGACATCTTAATGATGTCAAGAATGAGAGAGATATGTGGCAAGAGAGATAGAGAGGGAGACAGAGAGAGAAGGAGAGGAAAAGAGGAAGAAAATGCAGAGGGACAGAAGTAGAAGGGAAGAAACTGAGAGAGGAAGAAAGAGATTTAGAGCAGTGAGTAGTGAGTAGCTCCCAGCATCCCTGTTGTCTCGACATTCCAAAAGAGAGCAAGAGAGGGAAGAGAAGAGAGGGGAGATGACAAGACGACTAGACACCAGCATCAAAGCGGGTCAGAGGAAACCAGGCTTGGAAACAATATCAAAGCCCTCAATGAGGAGCACCAGAGGAGAAGACAAGAATTGGAGTGGTAACAAAGACACAGACGTGTGTGTGTGTGTGTGTCTGTGTGTATATATGTAAGCATGTGCGTGTGTGTGAGTGTATACTTTCAGCATATGTACGTACATGTGTCTGTGCATATGTATGCAGTTGTGTGCATCTCTCTTGCGAGTCCTCTGGTGCCTACATAAGCGTGTGTGTGAGTATGTGCCTTTGTTTGTGCATATGTGCATGTGTGTGTAAAATTCTGGAGTGCTGACAGAGCAAACACATCTCTGCTCTCCACTCTCTTCAATGTGCAGACGAGCCCTTGGCAGCCCAACTTGTCCGAGCATCAGAAAGCGGGGCTACCAACACAGATGGTCAAAAACGGAGATGCTGGAAAACAAAGAGGTTTGCGGCACTAAGTGGCAGTCTGCCAAAATGCCAACAAAGCCGAGACTAAGAGGTCTCACCAACAATATGTTTAGTTAGATATGAAAATGTTAAATGGTTTGGCGGGGAGATTTCGCCACACAGAGTAAGGAATGTTTTGATTTCATTTTTGCTTGACTGGGTTACATTGATTGAAATATGCAGCAAAGAATGTGAGTTGGAGTTGAACCCACAAAGTGAAGAGTGGTATGCACCGTCGCCCTCTTAGCTACATTAAAACAGGAATGCCAACAAGTCTGCCTCCTGTGGGCCTGCAGTGTCAAAAAAATCTGTTTTGAAAGATAGTGTCTTGTCATGTTCAAAGTGTAGGACATGGTTAGAAGCTTTGGTACCAAGATCATGTCACAAGTTTTAACTTCTTTGCTTCTTCATCTCATTTTTCCCTGTTGCATGTGCAGCGACACTGAATCACATGTTCATCATCTTACAGTAAAGATTATCATGGCATAATTGAATTTTCAATATACTGAAATTTGGACGAGTTGCTTGATGTTTTTTGCTTCTCTCTGAAGATATAATTAAATGATTATCTCTCTCTCCCTGTCTCCTTGTCTCTCTTGGAAAGCTAAACTGGATTACAACAGTAAACATTTAAGTTATTTCACTAATTGAAAAAGTTTGTAGAATGATAGCACGTCGAGAAGTACCATCCCGCCAATGCATTAGGGTAAGGCTTAATTGGCAAGTGACCAGATGGCTGGTTGATGTAAAATTTGGGACTGTAATCCTTTTTATCTGCTTTAATCTCTCAGACACACTTTTCCTTGCACCTCAACACAAATGGAAATGGTTCACCTCCCATGTAGTTGAAGTGCCTTTTTTATGTGTATGTATATGTATGTATGTATATGTATTGAGTATGTGAATAGATAGATAGATAGATAGATAGATAGATAGATAGACAGATATAAAAATGTGTGTGTATATAGGCCTATACACATGTGTGAGGGGGGGCGTGGGAGTGTTAGGAGGCAGGTAAGATAGGTGGGGTAGGTTGTGTTAGCAAACATTACGCAACACTTTGTAACATTAACCATGACAACAAACCTTTTCCTTACTTCAACCATGAAGTAAGGAAAGTAAGGAAACCTAACTTTAACCAGGGCCGCTGCTGACCACAACACACGAAAAGTCACAAAAGTTAACAAAGTTTGCAAAGACAGTCTATAGTACACTGAAGAAGAGTGTTAATTTCGTCAGCTATTTTTCAATTTAGTTTTAGTAGTAGTCTTAGTCTTAGTCTTTAGTGTCAAATGCCCTTATTAGTTTTAGTCATATTTAGTCAACTTGTTTTGTTTAGTCACATTTTAGTCGACGAAAAGTCTTGGCATTTTAGTCTAGTTTTAGTCAAAGAAAATCCAATGTATTTTAGTCTAGTTTTAGTCAAAGAAAATCCAATGTATTTTAGTCTAGTTTTAGTCAATAGTCTTTTTTTAGTCTTTGAATGCAGATTGACACTAATGTTAATTTAAAAAATCTAGTCTAACCAATAGATTAATTTTAGTCTTTTCTCATTCATCTCTAAGGTTTATGTGATTATAACCTGATGAAGTAGCTCCACATGTTGAATGATTAGGAATGCTACGTTGCTAAAGGTGCCTGGTCTGATATTCACAGAAATACATCCATGTTCTAATTTGCTTATTTTATTATGAACCAACATGATTAAACAACTCTTTAGGACTTTAAAACAGTCAAAATTAAAAAAAAAAAAAAAAAAAAAAACATGCAACAAGCAGTAGATTTGCCCGAATATTAGTGCCTGCCAAGCGGGTTAAGATTTACAACACATCCAGGTTTTTAATAATTAGTCAGTAAATTCCGCATTGTCTGACGCAGGCTGAAAAACGTGCACTTTTATTTACAGTTAAAAACATTTCGCCGTGTGTTTCAGCCTCTGTTAAACTAATGGAGCTGCAACGGCTTCCGGTCTTAGCTTTCAAAATAAGACCTTTGTTATTGTACGATTCTCATTATTATTAACAAACAAAATTGGGGCTTGTAAATTACGGGAGATTCCCGGGAGAAAAGACAAAACGTCAGTTCCAACCAGTTCCAATACACCAGGGGTGCGCAACCATGTGCCATGGAGAGCCGAGAGGCTGCAGGTTTTCTTTCCAACCAAAAACTCCACCAGGTGATTTCACTGATTACCTCACCTTCAAGCAGAGAGCAGGGACTAATCAGTGAAATCAGCTGGTGGAGTTTTTGGTTGGAAAGAAAACCTGCAGCCTCTTGGCTCTCCATGGCACATGGTTGCCCACCCCTGCCACACACAATACAGTCAGACTCATATTTTGGAGATACTGCTCTTATAATATAGAATATTTTTGTGGGGTGGAGGGTTGGGAGATGAGGCCCTAGGTCCCTATTACTGAACACGAATTTCAGCACATGCAATGCTAAGCTGCTGCTGTTTAAGAGCCATGGCTGAAGTTACAGGTTTTGCCAAAAACCTGAACAAACTTCAGTTAGACAGAGAATAAATCGTTCAGGCAGACAAGGACATGTCAGATAACAGTGCAAAAGTGAAGTTTAACAGTCAGTGGTGCCGGTGCCTAACCAGCTATACACAGCCACAGTCATGTAATGTTAACCCAATGAAGCCACACATCAACCACCACACTAACAGTCCAGCTAGCAGTTAGCCAGCAGCTATGACAGCAAATCAAAACCAGGGGGAAATTCAACAACTTACCAACGACGCCTTAATCCAGCGGCGACCAGTTTCAATCCATGTCCAGTCCAGTAAAATGTATTTTAATCCAAATGGTAGCTTGCTAGGTTCTGTCAAAATGAAACGGTATAATATCCAGTGTCCAAAAACTAGCCAAAGTCAAAGTTGACAAGGCAAACATTTCAATAATCCGGGCGGCCCAGCGCGTGCCCCATACAGAGACACACAGAAATGACAGGCTGCTGTCTTTAAAAAAAAAAAAAAAAAAACTCCCATAGCCAAACAGACTCAGGGTAGAGAAGGTCTGAAAGGATACTCAGGGCACATCCAGGCTGTCAAGTTTTACTCCATTTGCAGCGGGCATCCACACTGGTCCGGCGCATTCGGCGTATTGGAGGGGGCGGGGTCAGTCAAGGTGCCGCCGCAGGTGCAGTGTGCTGCGGTAGAGGAGAGCCCCCTGGCGGTGGCTAGGGCTCAGGGTTGGGTTTGCCTGCGCATGTGCAATCAAACACCATGGGCAGAGGGGGGAGGTCGGCACCACAATTCATGTCATTTCAAGCAATTGTGTATATTTTCTATTGCATTGGAGGTCTAATAGTGCCTACTGTAGCTGTGATCCATCTTAAATTTACATAATTAGTCATGATTATTATGATGATCAGTAGGCTGTTTTGGCGCCCCCTCCAGTATATGGTGGCCCATATACAGCATATGATGCACATGTAGTTGGCAGCTTTGTTTTGTAAATCAGAAGTAGGCTTCAACAGGTCAAACTTGAAAAAAAAAAAAAATCTTTATTTTGAGTCATAGACCAACAAGAAAACGGCATCATTTATGAGGCATTAATAAAATACAACATATTGCATGTATTCATTGTTCTGATGTTTTCAGTTTTTGTGAGGACGAAATCGTTGACAATCGTTGAGTTTTTTGTTGTTTGCATTTGTGAATGTGGCATTTGGCAGGAAGTAAAATTAAAAAGGAGAGAAAAATGCATAATAAAATTAGAGAAGAAGGAAGAAATGCATTATCATCCTTACATAGAATTGAATGAACACCTGTATC
Source organism: Myripristis murdjan (assembly GCF_902150065.1). Lineage (NCBI taxonomy): Eukaryota > Metazoa > Chordata > Actinopteri > Holocentriformes > Holocentridae > Myripristis > Myripristis murdjan. Next base: position 33,002,096 of record NC_043980.1, read on the forward strand.
ACTATAACAAAAAGAAAACCTGAGCATTATAGGCATCATAAAAGTCAACTTGATGGCAGAATAATTGTACTGGATTGTCTTACATTGTGCAGGTGGACCTAATAAACTGGTCACTGAGTGTATATTGTAAAGCTTTATTTGGGATAGGCCCAAGCATATCTCATGTCATGAAAATAAGCTGGCTTTTCACTTAAATTTACAGGCTTTAGTCAAATAACAGCAACTAACATCCTTTTAAAATATTTTTGTGCACTGTCTTTAGGCCATGTTTTAAGAAGTTTAGTAGGAAAGTTAAAGAAACAAACACACCTGTGGAAGTGGCAGAGGTGAAGAGGATAACATCTACCTTTAAAAATGCATTTGCCTATCCCATCCCAGAACTTTTGAGAGGAAAATAAATAGAAAAGTCCCTCTCCTTTTCTCTCTCTCAGTCTCTCTTTTTCTTGCACATTTTGGCATGATCAAAACAACAATTAAAATCAAAACTCTAAATCTCAACAAAAAGTCTATTGCTGCAACAGGTCTGCACTGCAACAGGTCTGCACTGTGTGTGTGTGTGTGTGTGTGTGTGTGTGTGTGTGTGTGTGTGTGTGTGTATGTGTGCCCAGATTTGTGTATAGTTGTCTATGGCTCTGTCCCCAGTCATTTCCATCACTATTGGGTAACATGCCTCTTCTTGGCTGATATTAGCCATCTGCACCTCTAAGCAGCCACTAGTCTCAAGGTTAACAGACAATTTAGATAGGCCTCATCTCTCCCTTTAGTGAGGGCCATTGGAGACCGGATGATAGGTGCAGATATGGAGGGAGTGGTAATGGAGGGATGGGGGTTGAAGGGGGGGGACAAAAGTAGCAAGCGACAAAGGAAGGGTAGAGAGATGCACACCAGTAGCAAAGTGACAAAAGAGCAACGGGAAGGGAGGGGAGTGGCGGGCTCAGAGAGCACAGGTAATTGAGAGAGAGGGGACAAAATGAATGTGAGGAAGAAAAAGAGAAAGCGATACTGGAAGAGACAGAAAGCATAGTGGTAAAGACGGAGGCACTTAAGGATACGAGTGAAAGAGAGAGAGAGGGAGACAGTGGAAAAGAGAGACTAAATTGACTGCCGCATGTCACATGGAAACAGTCCCTAATTGGCCAATCAGCCGACCCCAGATTGAGCCTGCCGTTTTCTCTGACATGGAAAGAGCACCTGTACCTCGCTGACAGACACACACACACACACACACACACGCGCACACACACACATCTTCAAACACAACACCTGCCACCATTACCACCTCTTCATCTTCTCCTTCCATTTCTGACATCCACTTTTAAGAAAGATCTCTGACAGCAGGGGAGCTGACAAAGGGACGAGAGAGAGAGAGAGAGAGAGAGAGAGAGACAGAGAGAGACAGAGAGAGATTTCAAGACAAGGTAGAAATACGCTTTCTTTCTCCAGCTGCTTCCCTCAGTCTTTCCATCCCAATAGCAAGGCAACTATTGCATACAATACGAAATAACAGTGAAAACTATCAAATAAAAGCACTTTTTTCACGTACATCAGATCTGTTTATCCCTCTCACTTTATCTGCAGCGACCCAAT